>NC_135564.1:3007860-3137860 GCF_964340395.1 Glandiceps talaboti | reverse complement strand
TTATTTCAAGAAAAAATGTCAACAGATTATATTGAAATTAGCATTTATAATGATTTCATTTGTATTTGTTTATTGTTCACTCTATTTCAAAGTAAACTTATTTATTGGTAGAGAATGTAATGTAAGTACAGACCAGTTACCCACATGGCGTAATAAGTCACATTCATATGAAAAATGGAATCTATAATAACTAGGGTATGGAATTGGCAGGAATCTGTAATAACTAGCGTATGAAATTGGTTGGAATCTGTAATAACTTAGCATAACAAACTATAATTGATGAACACATACTGTAAAAAGATACTCACTTCAGAAATAGAAATACCAAGAAGCTAATTAGAAGACATGCCGTGGATACGCTACATCCCACATACGTAATTATACTTAGCGTTTTCAAGTGTATGACTGGTATCTGGAATTAGAAATCAAAAACAAGAGCTATATATAATAAGTGGCTAATCATTTTATTGCAGTCTGACCAGCTGAAAGGGTTCAGAGTTCTCTACACATTTAGGTGAAAGATAATGATGTCATTATTTTATCTATGCTGTGGATTGCAAAACAAAATCACGACGAGGTAGACAATGGAGAGCCTGTTGACTCTTTATTCTAGTTTTGAAGATGGATGTTTCAGAATGAAAACTAGTCTTAAAACATTGTGCAGCTCTACAAAAAGTAATCATAGTTAAGACTGCCTCGATTCATCACCTGGTGTGACACAACACTCTGAACGAACATAGATGTATTTACTTGCTTAACGTCTGCACCCTGTCACTATCGATGCAGTGACCCTATATACAAATATCCCCAATCATGGAGGTAGCATTGAAGCAGTCAAATACTACCTTGATAAAAATAACTTTGAAGGAACCAACCACTGAAGTCCTTCTAGATCATATCTATTTACTTTTAACTCTTAATAACTTTGATTTTACCTCAACGCTGACAGGCTGCATTAGCACAGCAAAACTTGTCAGATGGTTACATAGACACTTAGTTTCATCGTCTTTAGTGTTAACTGATATCTCAGGCTTGCGTCTGCAACCTTTAGTTGCCCATGGACTGTTACAATGAAAAATAAACATTCACTGTAGAATCTGAATTGACATAGTTACAATACGCCGTTTTTCTAGATTAGTCAGTAATATGGTTTCCTGACATTAACTCTAGAAACGTTCAAAGAGACACACATTGCCTCAAGCAATATAGTTACATATATATTATCAGATTATTTGATGTATGTTACAAAGAGTAAGTGGACCTAATGATGTAAAACACAATGATATAAAAGGACAGTTTTATCGTTCCCGTAAAGTCACTGACAGTGTGTTAAAAACGTTCATTACTACACACATGGGTACGTTTTGCACTTTATCAGCAAAACTATAATTGTGTAATGTAGTTATCAATTCCATTGCTATTCCGAAATCACTGTTTGTCATGACATTTACAATCGCATATCTCTGTTACCTAGCAACAGCTATAGTCTTCATCTATTAGTATGTAAAACTCGGCATTTTTTGTAATAAAAGGAATAATGTGTGCATGAATAGACAATATACTAACCTTACAACTGACGTGTTTATTGATACTGTGCTCTCGTTCAGATAACTGCACTGGTATTTTGTTCCATTTTGCTGAATTATCAAGTAATTATTTCAACATTAAATGATTGTTAATGAGAAGTACTGCGACCTCGTAATTTGTTATGAAATAATGTTATTGAAGTTTAGCCACTGATCGAATGTAAGGAAGGGTTAGATGATTTATTTGTATATTAAAGATATGCAGCGCTGTCTAAATGTTTCAAACACTAAGTCTGTTCTTTGCTGAAATAAATGTTTTGAGTGACTTTTTCCGTTCTAGCCTGTTCCCGAAATTTATCATACTTGCTCGCTTTTAATGATCAATACTTAAAAATGCGGATCCTGTCTTTGAGAAAAGTAGGTTCAAACAACATCCTTATATCGAATATGGTAGCTATATACTGAAGTTAGTTCTTGGAATAGATGAAACATATGTAAGTAAATAATGGTTGTAATCGATAACTAATGCTTGTGTTATTTAAACTGAAAATATCAGTTATTACTTAGTGGACATTTTCCTGATTCGTTTGTATAACTATAAAAATGTGTGGTTTTATTCAACCTCCCTCTGTTTCACACATCTACATGTATACAAGTCACGTGGTATTTTCGTCGTCAGCAGAATACGACCCCCTGGTTATTCATATTGAGTTTCTTCATCTTAAAATTACGACTCCTTAGTTATCCTATCGTTATCACACACTTATTCAAAATATTATAATAAAATAATCTATACTACTACTACTACTACTACTACTACTACAACAACAACAACAACAACAACAACTACTACTACTACTACTACTACTATTATACTACCACTACTACTACCACCACCACCACCACCACCACTACTACTACTACTACTACTACTACTACTACTATACTACTACCACCACCACCATCACCACCACTACTTCTACTACTATTACCACTACTACTACTACTACTACCACTACTACTACTACTACTACTACTACTACTACTACTACTACTACTACTACTACTGCACAAAATATACATGAAATGTCCATTTCAGCTGAAAGATATTTCTTATAGAAAATCAAATTTGCAAACGTTATAAGGAGAAATCAAGTGATTATGGTATGTATATAGACATGTAATACAGATATTAGTTATTGACATTTTTTGTTGTACAAACTGATTGTGAATAATGAAAGTCTTACCATCTGGTGTTTGAAAGTTATATTGACTTCGCTCAAGAATGGCGTGTCTGGTTTCGGGTCAATGATGCAGGAAAATATCTTCGAAACCGGTATCTCTGACCTATATATGGTTAAGTGACGACACATGCGAATTTTAGTATTCCGCAAGTCCTGTATGCTATCAGTCGATAATATAGAGTCATTATAGTACATATTAATATACGTGTATTGCGTATATTGTATGATATGAAAAAAAAACCGTTTCGTCATGATGAGGTATTGTTGGGTAAGGTTTACGTGGTATGGAATATGTCACATGATATGGTCAGGTATGTAGCATGGTGTGACATGCTATGGTATGGCGATAATGTGTTTTATGATTGCCTTCGCGTTGTAAGAGTTTTGCAGTCCGCCTGTCTCTTGTTATCCCTTTTCTCCGCACATCCTTCTCCATTCGCCGCTCTATATATCTGTCTTCCCTGTTCTTGCACTCTTTCTTATCTTAGATTAGTCACTTGCTTAATTTGAACATCACAATTTGGTATACCTGACAGACTTAGAATGCTCAAGTAAGATATTTGAGGAACTATTTGCTGACAATTTGTAACTATTACCATTCTATAAGTGGAGCATTTACGTCACCAACTGCAATTGTAGGCTTGATAGCTAATGACATTTCTATCGTTTGGCAATTCACTATCCATTATTGTCCTTGTTGACCCCACTAATGGAGGTCACAAGACCTTACTCAGTCAACACACAATAGTTGTACAGCACTAGGTAGGTCTCATAGAATAAATTACTCTATCATTACTCTCATTATCATCTCACTTTCACTTGTATTAAATGTAATTCATGTGAAACGAATCGAATGAAAAATAAGTCCAATTATACATACATGACAGATTAAAATGTCATTAAAAGTGTCATTAGAAGTACCTAACGTGACAGATGTTTCAAAGACAAATACAAATTCTGTAATCAACCTTTCACTTTGCTGTCGTTATTATATATACTATGTAGTAATGTCTTTCGTAGTCGTGTTTACCATAAATGTACTTTGAATGTTCTATGCTATATCATAACCCAGTGAAATAGGTACTTGTTGTGTCCTATCAATTTGATATTGAATTGAATTGAATTGAATTGAATTGAATTGAATTGAATTGAATTGATTGTTTATTAACCAGATACAAAGAGAAGAAATAATTATGTAGTAACATTTCAAAAAGGAGGTTAACGGGATAATATATCTGGTGAGGGCCACAGAAATAGTTCGATCTGGACTAGTCTAGTCTGTATTGGGTTTAGGAGAAGCATAAGCTTATTACATAACATACCAGAGATATCGTTTGTTAGTAAGTGAGAGTCTGACATTATGCACAAATTTAATACAAATATTATGAAATACAAACCAATTACCATAGTCTACTCTACATTTAACGTTTTAAAAGTCATATTTCTCAATACATTGGAAAAATAGTATTTCCAAAAGTTTTCTATCCAGAATGAATATCTTGGAGCACAGCAACAAGATGTATGGTTTACAAAGATTTTATTGACTCACCTGTCTGTAACTCTATTGACTCACCTGTCTGTAACTATATTGACTCACCTGTCTGTAACTATATTGACTCACCTGTCTGTAACTCTATTGACTCACCTGTCTTTAACTATATTGACTCACCTGTCTGTAACTCTATTGACTCACCTGTCTGTAACTATATTGACTCACCTGTCTGTAACTATATTGACTCACCTGTCTGTAACTCTTTTGACTCACCTGTCTTTAACTCTATTGACTCACCTGTCTGTAACTCTATTGACTCACCTGTCTTTAACTCTTTTGACTCACCTGTCTGTAACTTTATTGACTCACCTGTCTGTAACTCTATTGACTCACCTGTCTTTAACTCTTTTGACTCACCTGTCTGTAACTCTATTGACTCACCTGTCTTTAACTCTATTGACTCACCTGTCTGTAACTCTTTTGACTCACCTGTCTGTAACTCTATTGACTCACCTGTCTTTAACTCTATTGATTCACCTGTCTGTAACTCTATTGACTCACCTGTCTGTAACTCTATTGACTCACCTGTCTGTAACTCTATTGACTCACCTGTCTGTATCTATATTGACTCACCTGTCTGTAACTATATTGACTCACCTGTCTGTAACTATATTGACTCACCTGTCTGTAACTCTATTGACTCACCTGTCTGTAACTCTATTGACTCACCTGTCTTTAACTCTTTTGACTCACCTGTCTGTAACTCTATTGACTCACCTGTCTGTAACTCTATTGACTCACCTGTCTTTAACTCTTTTGACTCACCTGTCTGTAACTCTATTGACTCACCTGTCTTTAACTCTATTGACTCACCTGTCTGTAACTCTTTTGACTCACCTGTCTGTAACTCTATTGACTCACCTGTCTTTAACTCTATTGACTCACCTGTCTGTAACTCTATTGACTCACCTGTCTGTAACTATATTGACTCACCTGTCTGTAACTATATTGACTCACCTGTCTTTAACTCTATTGACTCACCTGTCTGTAACTCTTTTGACTCTCCTGTCTTTAACTCTATTGACTCACCTGTCTGTAACTCTATTGACTCACATGTCTGTAACTCTATTGACTCACCTGTCTGTAACTCTATTGACCCACCTGTCTGTAACTCTATTGACTCACCTGTCTGTAACTTTATTGACTCACCTGTCTGTAACTCTATTGACTCACCTGTCTATAACTCTATTGACTCACCTGTCTGTAAGTTTATTGACTCACCTGGCTGTAACTCTATTGACTCCCCTGTCTTTAACTATATTGACTCACCTGTCTGTAACTCTATTGACTCACCTGGCTGTAACTATATTGACTCACCTGTCTGTAACTCTATTGACTCACCTGTCTGTAACTCTATTGACTCACCTGTCTGTAACTATATTGACTCACCTGTCTGTAACTCTATTGACTCACCTGTCTGTAACTCTATTGACTCACCTGTCTGTAACTATATTGACTCACCTGTCTGTAACTCTATTGACTCACCTGGCTGTAACTCTATTGACTCACCTGGCTGTAGCTTTGGAATTTTCAAAAGGTTCGTAGATAATGTTTGCTACACCGATTTTGGTATCAGATTCTGTGGATAGACAATTGAATGTACATAAGTCGTACGTTGAGATGAAAACAAACAACAAACAAACAAACAAACAAACAAACAAACAAACAAACAGAACAAACAAACAAACAAACAAACGAACAAACAAACAAACAAACAAACAAACAAACAAACAAACAAACAGAACAGAACAAATTATACACAGGATATAACTGTCTATAAGAGAAGGACATTGACTCACCAAGACTAGCAAACAAATCAGCAGGAAGGCTTAAAAACGTTCCATTTGTATCATTAATCGTTAGACCAGAAAACTCAGATGCAGTCATGACTATGTACTCGGCAACTGATGAGAAGGAAACAGACAGTTTAAAGAGGGGAAATTGTACAATTCAATATTGTCGCTTTGATAAGTTGGACCAATCTCACTTCCAAGAATGAATAGTATTGACAATTCAGTCACGACATTCACAATTACCATGTCATCTTCTTTGACACACAGTATTAAAAATAAGTAAATAGTTTTTCATTATTTCTACCAAACCAGAGAGTGACAATAGCATTTCAATTAAGCAACATGATATTTTTTACGTCTCACAGAAAGCTTTATTTTTATTTTATTTATTTTTTACAAATTCACATAAAACTAAATGCAGACACAGATAGTAGGCAAGCATATAAAGTGATATATTTTATCTCAATGTGAATACAAATTAACATCACTGTCAGATGAAACAAGGAAGATTCAAACACAAAACTGTTTATTTGTGTTCACAGTGAGATAAAATGTACATGCGCGCTATCAGTGCTTGCATTTATTTTTGAAATGTAAAAAAGTTGCGCCTAATTGAAACTCCACAGTCTTTCTGGTTCAGTAGCGATTGAATCTTCCAGTATATTGTACTTAATGATGGATGGATTGATTGTTCTATAAGCATAAGACCGAGACATCAGTTTTGTGAAATTCATGCTGACGACGGGAAGTTATTGTTCTCATACTTACCAATATTGTGTTCCTCTATTTTCAAATGACTGCTATCAGTCCTTTTTATGAATTCGATAACGTCATCACTGAACTTGTCAAACTTGGAAACTATTTCTAGTTTCTGCCGCACACTTTCCTTTGGTAGATACAATGAATAGAGAGTGTATGTGTTATTTTCGGTGTTTACATTTTAACAATGATTGCTGGTAACTGTCAATTTTTATAGTAGATATGCGTGCTTGTGTGTGTGTGTGTGTGTGTGTGTGTGTATGTGTGTGTATGTATGTATGTATGTATGTATGTATGTATGTATGTATGTGTGTATGTGTGTATGTGTGTATGTGTGTATGTGTGTATGTATGTATGTATGTATGTATGTATGTATGTATGTATGTATGTATGTATGTATGTGTGTGTGTGTGTATGTATGTATGTGTGTGTGTATGTATGTATGTATGTATGTATGTATGTATGTATGTATGTATGTATGTATGTATGTATGTATGTATGTAATGTGTATGTATGTATGTATGTATGTATGTATGTATGTATGTATGTATGTATGTATGTATGTACAACATCATATTTACAACGCTACGGTGTAGAAATCAACTTTACAAATTCTTACCTTGTCCTGGCTATCTTCTTGTGTGTACAGTAATTGCACGAGTATTTGGATTAGGGTCTGAAATGGGAATGAATAAATAGTTATGAGTCATATGAGAAGCTGATATTTCTATAGGTATGTATATGTCTTGTTTCTTATCTCTTTGAATAATTAGATTCTTGTAATTTATTCATTTATTTTTCGTCCGCTATAAATACCGGTGTGTATCTTAATCTGGAATATTTGTACATCATGAAATGAATCACTGTTTGCGTCATCTTCATTCTGATGTAGATTAACGCACCAGTATGGATTCAAATTACATTTCTAAATACTGATGGTTGAGTTTTTCGTTACCATTAATATTGATTAAAGCAATGATACATTTGACACCAGGTGCATTTTATTGTTGGTACATTCATAAAATTCGCAGCATCGTGGTTTTTATATGATTTCAATTTTGCACTAAAAAATCTAAAATTTTATGACATGTAATTCTTTGTACACGTCTGTATTGCAAACAAACTGAAAAGAAATAGCCTCATTATTCATATTGTATCGTAAAAAAATACTGTTAAAATATACGGCGTTTTTAGGTGAAAACGTACTTTATAGATACTGTATTCTTCTACTGACGTCCATTTTTGCAAATATATGTCACCGCTTAAACACTATAGGATTCACAATGAAGACACAGTTGGTTCAAATTCAGTCTATATTCAGTTGTGTTAGCTTTCTTCTCCTGTATATATACGTACCTGTACAATGAGATTACCATCCTCTACTGAAAGGTTAAGCCTGTCGTCGACGAGTGGACTATTTTCTAAAAGCATTGTAAAACTGGCTCTCAGGTTGCTGATATTATAGTTTCTGTCTTGAGTTATCCCTGAGAGGCAGGCAATATTCTCAAAAGTATCCATAGAACTGGTACTGGAGAGAGCTGCAATTAGAATGCAAGGGCTACATTACAGCGGTTGTTTTGATTTTTTGATTATATATGTTTCTATGAATAGCTAACTGTACAACAATAGGAATTCGACACGGGAATCAAATAAAAGTAACAGAAAACATTCCTTCAATGCTGCATGAAATTGAAAGTTAAACGTACATTGTCTATGTGCACATTATGTATGAAGTGATTGGCTGTGAAATGTATGACAGCGATTTGAGGGCAGAACAAAACTCTTAATTAAAATAGTATAAAAATATAAATTAAAATATATCATTATTTTGAAACTCACGAATATGGTAAATATTAAGTATGACTTAAAATTTCGTGTTGCATTTGTTATACAGAATAGGTTTAGATTGCAGTAGTGTTGTCTTTGAAACTAACTATTAGTTTATTTGAATAGAAGGTATATACATGTACGTGGTGGAAAACAAGACGTAAGGAAACGAAAATACTATGCAAGAAAATAAGCAGTTTTAAGTTGTTGGTTGAGTTATCTCACTTTGACTCCCTCGACAAATAAACCTCTGTTGCTGATTACACGCGCTCTGTCTCTTCTAAATAGCACGTTCCATTGTCCAAAGATGTATGATGTCAAAAGATGTATGATGTCAAGAAACTTGTTGACAAAGCTACTCTACAAACAATTATTTGCAGAACACAAATGGGAAACGTGATTGAACATATGTGATAGTTTCTTGTTTGCTCCTTTAAGAGATATTCTGTGCTCTTAATATTCCTCTTATCTGTCTTGTCATTTTTGCGATGGTTTAATTTGCTCTTACACATAAACAATTCATACACAGGCCATTACCTATATCAGTTGTTGGTTGAGTTATCTCACTTTGACTCCCTCGACAAATAAACCTCTGTTGCTGATTACACGCTGTCTCTTCTAAATAACATGTTCCATTGTCCAGTTTCGTGATAGATACACATCCCGACTGACTACTCATCGGCTCCTCGTATATGAACTGTCCGCCATACCACATAACCGTCTTATCTGCAAGCTCATTTCCAGCATAAAATGATATATTCGTAGGCCTACAAACGAAGGATTCCAAATAAATGAAATACTCTATACCCAAAGGCACTAATTTAATCAATTCTTATTATCAATATGGAGATTGGAGTCATTTCCGACTACCGTATTAATTGAGTGTAGCAGATACTTACTATCAGCTATGAAAAATTGAATACAGTCAAGGTTATCACTTTGTGAGTAGGTTGTATGCATTGTATTAGTTTGCGATGACGGCTTAGTGTGTGTTGTATTTCATCCTAGTACAGAAAGATATGGCAAATGAAATGACAACAATGAATTAGAATTCTTTAATTTGTGATACTTCTATACCGCATTGTAACACTTATAAATTAAAACATATTTCTACTAATTACTTAGTCTCCCTCTCGAGCTCTCTATAACTGAATTTCCTTTTCACTGACAATGTAACACAGATAATCTTTAATATTTATCATTACTTGTAATAAGATGACATACTCCATTAAATACTTCTTTATAATGTCAGATCTTTCTATGCTTACTTAAATTACTTCCTGTCATATTTCAATCGTACACATATTGTGGGTATTTAATTTACTTCCTGTAAAATGCAAACATTTATTTTTTTATCTAAACACTACAGCTGAATTCGTGTTCATGCACACATATAGTATAACACAGCATATTAAAATCATTAGATTCTCACCCCCCCCCCTTCTTCTTAAATGAGCCCCTCCTTTGATAATGTTATTAGCAACCAGTCATTTTACAAAGAAAACGTTTACTCAATTTCTCACATTCACAAGAATATTCATGAAGTAATCAGGCGATATTAGAACAAAACAACAATTGTAAAGAATAATAGCCACTTTTGAAATGGTAAATGTTGATATAACCCAAAATGACATCGAGAATTTTACTGTACCACTCTGAGAAATACTGTTCATTCTAATGCAGTGTAGAACACATTTGTCTCATAACACATTCACTTGCATACATACATACATACATACATACATACATACATACATACATACATACATACATACATATATACATACATACATACACACACACATACATACATACATACATACATACATACATACATACATACATACATACATACATACATACATACATACAATGCATGCATGCATACACACATACACACACATACACTCACGCACGCACGCATACACGCATACATACATACATACATACATACATACATACATACATACATACATGCATACATACATACATACATACATAGATACATACATACATACATACATACATATACACACAAACAAACAAACAAACAAACAAACAAACAAACAAACAAACACAAAGCAACATAACACAATTAATGATGTGATAACTTCGTCGAATAACAATTTTAAGGTGAAATTATATTGCCGGACTAATGAAGTGCCTATACAATGTCAAAATTGTCCCTAGTATGTCACGAACTTGGAGGTGCATAAAATTGTAACTATTGAAAAAAACTAACTTACAACAGTGGGCACACGAACTCGAAGTCGTCATTGATAACTATGTTAGCAAGCGAGCTACCGATAGCATTGCATCGCATCGCCGCTTCACATTCTGTTACCATAGTATCCACCGTTGCCAAGTAAAAACAGTGGCATATTGAAGTCCAGGTAAATGGTGAGTCTAGACTAGTGATAGATGGACAGGTACATGAAGGTAATTGTGGTATTGCAGCAGCACCCTCTGCAAGTCGTGGTTTCATCAAAATAATAGTAAATAGCTGTAAAATTGAAGGAAAATAATGACAACTAGGGTGTTACACTTGTTATATACTAGTCTAGTAGTTTAACGATAATTGCCCATTATCCTAATGCGATCTCTACTTATCAGTAAACATCTACGTAAACAAATAAACACTTGACCAGGTTTTGTATCTTAGTATGGTCCATTCGAATAATACACAGCACGGCAGACGAGTTTTTGTCTGATTGGTCACGCAAATATATATTTAACAATATCCTGTCACGTTTGTCTTCTTAATAAAAATATGATGTTAAATCTAATGATACATTTGATATGATACATCTCGCAAGCAGAAACAATGATAACTGTAAAGTATAGACAATAAATCTTGTGTAAAAATTTTGCTCCTTTTGAGATTTTCTTTTCCTGTGGCCGTTTTACTTGTCTATTGACAATCAATAATAACCGCCTGTTACTAATACGTCATATATCATTTTTTCTGCTGACAATACTATTAAGTCTGAGATAGTCAGCACAAGATTTGTTTTGTTAATCAGTGACCAATTTTTTTTCAGGTGAAACAGAGTCTGACTAAAAACATTCGGTTTACTTTTAACTAGCAATGATTTTACTGTCACACTACACTCCAATGTTCATCATTAAAGAAAATACGTTGTTTTCCGTTTCATCATTTCATTTATGGATAAGTTGTACTTAATAACCCGAAACATTGTAGCAAAAACAATTTAGAACAGCAAAATAAATCGCTGTCAAAACTAATTGTCCGCAATTTCGAAATATGGTCCTTTTTCTAATCTATTGTCTCGTCATATTTTTAGTAAACAAATTGCTGAGTAAAAGTCACAATCGTCGCGTGGCTGCTTTGAGGTATTGACAAGAAAGAGAATAATCACAACATAACATTTTCATTAACGATAAACTTGTACAAACGATTTACATAACCTTTGATAAATCTCAGCATGTTACAATATTTATTGTCTACAAACATAGTTTCTATGTAGACATATGAAAATAACAAGTTCCGCCAAAACGTGTTTGGTTTTTTTTTATGACTGGACGTGTTTCTTCTGCACCTGTTATGCCTTATAGTCCTTCTTGTGGTGCGTTATCAATACATTGGAACTTTAAGCTTGATGTTGTATTAGATATATATGTGCTGTAAAAAGATCAAGTTCTACTTACCTTCAACAAGTCAGCTATATATGTGGATTTACCTTCTCCAACTCGCGACATGATGCTGTTTGTGGAGTTCCTATTCCGCATTCGAAATCGTCAAATCTGGCGATGTGGTCGACGTACGTAGAGCTTGACATTTAAGACGTATTTCAATAAATTATCGAACATTATGTTCAACAGTTGTATCTGATTATATATAATGAAAAAGCCCATTATGATAAACCGCATGCATTAGTATATAGTAAGATCTAGACAATTTATCTTACTTCGACGGTAGGTCTGTATTAAAATGTACTTTACTTTGAGACACTTCATCAGAAATGATTAATTATTTCTTGACATGATTAATTTTTTCCATTGAAAATAAGAAAAAAAACCGAAATTTTACAGATATGTTAATCACATGACATTAAAAATATAGTCTGTTGCGATGGAAACGAATCCTACATACACGTATGCAGGCGCTAAAAGGTATTATCCAGTCAACAAAATGTGTCTTGCGCCTGAGTGCAGCTGCGTACTGTAGTTTCACGAGCACTAAAACGAATAAAACATTAGCAACACCAGAGAAACTCCAAAAGTGGTTCTAAATTTAGTAAAGCTTAAAGTGAATTTTGATATTTACTACTACTGCACAAAATATAAATGTACACTAATAGTGATATACGAGTATTCGGAATGCATAAAGGTTGCTAGGATATGTTGCAGTTAATCATTTTGGATAATGATGTGTAAAAAGGAATTATTGGTTGTAGATTACAAAGTGTGGACTAATATCACGGTGAGTGATTGATAATAAAGCAGCTTGTATATGTGTGTAAAACTGTGGAAATAGTTATAGCGAAAATGACATGATCTCGTTAGCACAGTTTAAGTGGGGTATTGTCTAACATCGAGATGCAGAAAATAACTTGAAAGATGTTGGTAAATCGACACGTAGGGAAATGCTAAACACTAGCACGTATACATGTAGACTCTCATAACATAATATAAACGGCAGTATACGAACACACCCATACATTCCTATATAATCCCCCCATATATATATATATATATATATATATATATATATATATATATATATATATATATATATATATATATATATATATATATATATATATATATATATATATATATATATATATATATATATAGTTCTGGAACTACCAAAACCAAAACTATTACGCTCTGCCACTGCGGCATAGAGCACTGTCTATACCCACCGAGTTATATATATATATATATATATATATATATATATATATATATATATATATATATATATATATATATATATATATATATATATATATACACATACATACATACATACATACATACATACATACATACATACATACATACATAAATACATTCATACATACATACATACATACATACATACATACATACATACATACATACATACATACATACACACACACACACACACATACATACATACATACATACATACATACATACATACATACATACATACATACATACATACATACATACATACATACATACATACATACATACATACATACATACATACATACATACATACATACATACATCTTTATCACGAATGCCACGTGAGTTGCTGTGTAGATTTTAAGAAATGGTGCATTAAGATGCCCTACAGTCGCACCATTGCACAGGTGTATATTTTATGTATTCACATCACTAAATATTGCGGGGGGCCTTCATTGTTACCAACCAATCTACAATCAGGTATTCACTCAGTGTATGTGTGTGGCTGTATTGAAATGATATGTGTAATCTAAAACGTTTCTTTATTGATCGGTGAACGACTTGCAGAAAGGCATAAACAATCCTGAAAACCCCTTTCACAACTGTCCAGGCAGTAATTTTAGATCTTAAAGACAGTCTAAGAAATAAGTAATGTCTCTGAATTGTTGTAAAGGCCAATGTAACCGAAATGATTGTCTGGCAACGAAACGTTAAGTAAAGATGATGTGACTTCGTAATCACGATTCCTGTCTCCGATTATCAACCACACTACATCTTTTAGTAAATATCGCATCGCCTATTGGGGGAATCACAACTACTGCTATCCATTTTGCAATATCATGGATTGCATATATGGTAGAAAACGAAGTGTTTTTTTCAATTGTCACTTCTTATTCTACTTATTTTACTGCAGTTGTTAGAACACAATATGTATTCTTCGCGATGTTAAAGATAACCCTTCATTTAAATTCCGTGCAGCGCCCTCGGTGGTCATACCTGGGTTTTGTTCAGGAAAACGGTGTATTAGAACATACCTTCTGTTTTACGTATCAATAGAAAAATATTCTTTAAAACGTGATGACAGAGATAAAAAACACATTAAGCAAAACCAAAAGTGACCTTACATTTATAGCTATATTGATAATATTACTATAAATTGATTAGAGGAAGAGCACAGTCTTCAGCATCGAAAATAATTTTGGGAAAATACGTTGGGTCTCGGATAGACAGTTGAAAGGTCGGTCATTGCGGTCACATATCATTTCCATGATAATACCGTAAAATCACACTGGGTCATATATATAGTCGGTATCGTTCCCGAAATGGAAACAGTGCCTATCACTTTATAATTTCCGATCTAAAATTATAATGCAGCTATTTGTCAATGAGTTCATCCATACACACTGTGCCGCACTGGCCTGTGAGTAAACAACGAGGTGCGTTGATCCCATGATTCTCCTTGTGGTAATGATTTGAAAAATGTCGTAGTCACGTCAAAATCCCTCAGATACATGTATTTCGGGTATGAAAAACAATCCCAACACCATCAGAAGTATATAAAACAATAGAGACATTACCGCTTCCCTGAATAAAAATTTCAATCCAAATTCGAAGACCCGTATTTGAATCATCAACAGTTTATCTACAGCCCGACCTGAACCAGATGTATCAAATTCCACGACTTTCTCTTTATTCTCCACTAATATCATATTTCTATGTGTCCTTCCAGATTCTGCGATGTCCACCACTGTAACAGAATAATGATGACGCCACCAGCGGCCGATTTTTTCAGTCTATATCTAGGAACTGATGGCATTTCAAGTTACATTCGCGTGACTACCCAATACATACTTTCCAAATGTCGCTCCTGGTCGTAAGTAATATTTTGATTATACAGAAAACATTTTGCCTAAAAGAATTCAATGTCTGGCTCGACAAAAGCTTACATTGTACGTTGCTATAGTTACTGTAATTGACATAACTCACTAATATTTGTTGAATCTAATATTGTCTGGTTAGACGATAAACTCTCATTAACATCATTGCTTCATATTATTGTCTGATCCCACAAGAAATGAAGCACATAACAATTAGTACGTTTTAATCCATTGAAATACCTGATAAAAGAACACTATCAGGTTGTATATGGTCTGGCGTCGATCCGTACTTATATTAAAGAAAATTAGCAATGTTGGTGAGATTCTTATAACGCCAGACGATGTTGAAAGAAGCAGTGTTAGTAACATTTTTGTTGAACCAAACTATCAAAATGTACCAATGTTACTAAGATTTATGTTGAGTCATACGACGATATGTTTCAAGCGAACTGGCTTCAATTCCATGATTGTATTTTGCATATCGGAAACCATCACTTGAAATTAACTTTCGATATGCCATTCCAGAGAGACATTTACCCAGAGGTTTCTGTTTAATCGCCAGTAGCTGTAACGCGAACGATATTTGTTATTTCAACTTCTATAAAGCATATATGTTCTGATACTTGTTGAAATCGCTCGTGGTCACAAACCCTACCAACATCCAACCTCAAGCCACTAAACTATGGTCTGTAATCCAACAAATGATAATTTTGTTGACAAACAAGATCATTCACCGATGTGTGCACATAGACATCAAACCAGTGTACACAATACCATCAACGATTAGCATAGGGTTAATTCAACTGGTGACTAGGATTGAGTTGTTTCCAGTAAAAGTTTTGTGTATTTTGAACATCGACCAGTGTAAAGCTAATAGTGAGGAGCTGAACACTGAATTCAAAGTTTTGAATTCTGGAAATTTGCGCACATCTATATACCGCCCTCAACGTCATTTTATAATTACCATTCATTTGTTAGTCCAAAAAGTCAAGTCTGTCTTCGCCAGGGTGTCAGGTGTAAGGCGGCTGTAAGACAACAGTGATTCATTGTTGGCTGAGAGGTTTCACCATGGCAACCTAAAAGTGTAGTAAAATATCTCAATCAACATGACCGATACAGCTAGCATTGATCATTTACATATTGTTATTGTTTCTGCCCATTTACAATACATACATATGCATAAAGGTAACGAGGAATTGCTCGAACAGTTCCAAATCGTATTAGCACAATGTACTTATTCCAACTGTCGCATTCCTTCTGTAAGGTTTTACCACGGATGAGTGTTCTTGAGATGATGTTACAACTTGCCCTAAGGCTCAGAGACCATTCATCAGGGATTTACCTCACTCATTCATTGTTACCACAACTTGAAAGTTTTTGTTGATGGAGAGATTTTTTAATGTAAGTTTAGCATTACATATAAATTGTGTCATGACATCATTTTGAATTCAAATGAGTCGATTTCAAAGAGCAACAGAGAAAAAAAGTAAACATCTCAGGTAACTTAATTTACGAGCTAAAGCTTTTCAAAGACAAGATGTATGGGTGTATTTCGGCTGCACTATCGTGAACCAGTATAATGGTACTACAGTGTCAGTATTATCAAATGGTTTATGATGCGTTGGTGTCTGACCTTTGACCTACAACGATAAATATAGAAATAGACAACAGGTAGAACCTAGCCTGACTCTACTACTTTCCTAGTGTATTGAAATAACTGACAATATCCCATATTATACAAAACGAAATGTTGATACAGATGTTGAGAGAGAGAGAGAGAGAGAGTGTGTGTGTGTGTGTGTGTGTGTGTGTGTGTGAGGGGAGGGGTAGGCAGGGAGGGAGGGAGACAGACAGACAGACAGACAGACAGACAGACAGACAGTAAGACAGACAGACAGACAGGCAGACAAACAAACAAACAAACAAACAAACAAACAAACAAACAAACAAACAGATAGATAGATAGATAAAAATATACATATGGACAGAAAAACAGACACAGAGTGAGAGAGCCAGGGACAAAAAATAAATCGCTGGTGTCACTGTTCATACCGGTACTATTTCTGTGTCACTCTTCAAAGGCTCATTCTTCAAGCATCTACATGCTTGGATGCGTAATTAGGATATTACTGGCCGGTTATCGATCCTCAAAATCTGGTTTACTTGCGACCGTCACGCCTGGACTTCTATAAACTTGTTTCTTTTCAAATATACGATTGATTGAACGCAATATAATTATAGGAGCTATCTGTGAGATGATAGCATGGTTGATTGTATATCTATACATATGTGATTGTTTGGTGTCTTGTTTTTCCTATATGTTTGAATTTGTTTTGTTTGGTTATATGCTTGTATAAATGTGAGTACATTTGTTTGTTTGTTCTGTTCCGTGTCACCGGTCGCTTTTGGAGGTGTTTTGTTACTAAGATTAAGCCAGGTGTACTCTACAAGGTGATCAAATTCTTTGTTCCCTACCAATGCTGGACTCCAGGGATCTAATGGAAAGACCCACATATTTAATACACGTAAAGACTCATACCACTTTACCTCAGGACCATTTCAATTGTTGCATTGCCGAGACGATTGTAACCATGGTGATGACTTTGTGTTAATTTCACCACTACTTCACTTTAGAATGTCGCTGATGCAATGTAACATCTGTTGTAGTTTCGGTTTTCTTATATTTGTTGTTGTTGTTGTTGTTGTTGTTGTTATTATTGTTGTTGTTGTTGTTGTTGTTGATGATGATGATGATGATGATGATGATGATGATGATGATGATGATGATGATGGGTTATGGGGTGGTAATAGTAGTTCTATTGGCTAAGGAGTGAACTGGTAGTACAATCTCTTGGCCCGAGTGGTATGGGAGAAAGTGACTCTGTTGCGTTTTGATATGTAGTTTCTTTAATTTGGTCTGAACAAAAGAGTCGTGGGTCATAAAACGCGAAGGCCACCGGTAGTGACTACCAAGTATGTTTCGTCATTCATATCTACCTGTTCGTGTCTTTATAAACATTTGTATCAGCAACTATCTTATCTTAAAATCTGACATGATAAAACTTGCCCCAGGGGAATAATAAAATCCCCATTATTCGCCTGTGTATAGATTACGTAATGTCTTTGAGGTGTTTTGGAAAACCACCTTTGAAGAGATTTGGCTTTGTTTCTTCAAAGACAGCTGTTGGATTTCTCTGCACGATTTCTCAGTCATCGGTTGTAAAGTTAGACTAGACATTGGAATCATTAGCACAGATTGAAATTCAGAGCAGTTCTTGGATGGTCTGAGAATCAAAACTTGGATTAGAGATTCAAGTCTGCAAACATCAGTTTAATAAGTAATGCCATACAATTCGACACTTGAACAGAATACAAGGACAACGGATAGTTTTGTAATTACGAATACTGACAAGATAAACTCTTCTCTGCTTTCTAATCTACGACAAATACGTGGGGTTAAGTGACACGGCTTGATTAGCTGAGTGATTTTGACTCGTATAGGCAGAACAATGGCAGAATACATGTATTCAATGGCAGAATTTGATCAGGTAATATGTATTCTAACGTGTATAATATTGATGAAAATACTAGAATATAATACATGAAGAAAACACTATCAGGTGTTTCATAATTTCTTTAATATTGCAGACGGTGCAAGTTCAGACTAACGACCAAGTCTGCATACAATATCAGTGGGACACCGTCTGCAAGTCATTCAGTATTGATAAACAATGATATTACAGGTGTGAAAAACAAACCAAAAAACCACTGGCGGTCTGCAAAATAACAGACGCTATTTCTCCACGGTAAAGAAACCCAGTAAGAACCATTCAATTTGAAAAAGAACGCCATTTATTTTAACGGTACCTCACATTATAATCTTTACAACAGTGAAAGCAAATCACGAGTGTGATTCATTCAAACTGACATGTTATCGCTGTGGTTTACACCTTTTCAGCAACTACATGGGGTCCTTGTAGCAGACTCAACAAGCAATGACACTGTGAAGGTTAATTAAACTACCGGAACAAGGCTCGTTCGGTAATTGTCCCTGTAATTAGTCCATCGAAACAGTGTCAGTCTTAATTAATTTAGACAATGGGATTTTCACACAAAAGACACTGATTTTTAACATGGTCTTCTTTAAATATTGAAACTGTTCTCACAACCATAATTCCAAAAGAAAACAGTTATGGCAATCTAAATGCTGAAACTAATTGGTACAATTGTTTACACCACATTAGTTGAACGTCAAAGTGTCACACAACATTTTCTACATGCCTATGTCAATGACGGTATATCCTATTACTAAATTTATGGCCCCCCTTTGTTACTCTCTGTCCCCCTTTTTCCCATTCCTCTAGATCTATTATCTTATTCACCATAAATTCGAAGGAAGGAGAAATTGCCATGGCAACCCCTTTGTTTTATTTCGGCCAGTTATCGATTTCCAATAATCTCTGTACAATTCAGAGAAGTTTGGGTATGTCGTGATTTTGGCGTTGTATTGTTAAAGTGCACAACTTAGTGATGCCAGAGGCGTGGATATTAGTAGTGCGTGGGAAAAACTCTCGAAGGGTCATTACCAAATTTAAGGCATGATGTAAAATGAAAAAAAAAAATACAAAGAATTTCGATGAAATGTGACTAGTGAAATAAGACATCTGAGACTTGGTCCGTGAACTCATGGTTTAAATAAAAAGAAAAACGAAACCACGCTAATAAATTATGCATGCGATGTAGTCTATTAAAAAAGTTCAAAGTGACGGACTTACGCGAAAAGCCCCTATCATGTGACAAGCGAAAAAACCCTATCACGTGACAAAAGATGACATATATATTCAAGTTGATGCTTAAAACTCAAACGGTTATTCGATTATATAACGCTGTCACGTGCTACCCCCCCCCCCCAAAAAAAAAAAAGAAAAAAAAGAAAAAAAGAGAGATCCCCTCTAAATGTTTGAAATCGTACTGAGTGGGAAATGGCATTAATCGCATCTATATTTAGTTTCAACATAGTGCTCAGACAATCGTGGGAACATCGTAACAACTAACAATGTATGGGAGTGGCACAGTAAAATGAATGCCTTTCACAGAGCCAAGAGAAGTGATCACCTTCTGATGACCCACCGAGGTCAAAGAGTTATCGATAAAAGTGTATTGCCGCGTGTATCATTGTATACCTTGCCTTCAAACTCAGTAAACGAAGGTTTGTTTTTTACTTGTCCTTTTCTTCTCTCTCTTGGTTCACGTGTTGTTTACTGCTTTGATCCTCTTGCTGGTAAACCCTTATTTGGAAGATTTATGTTTTTCCTCATTAAAGTTAAAGTCTATCACAATCGTCTTACTGATGTCAAAGGTAATACTGTCTTTTTGATAGAATGTGAAGATATTCAGATGACTTCTGGGCATATTGGCGTAAAGACACAGTTTAGTTCCCGTTTTATGATATAAGGTGGCACGTGTCTCGGGACATATTTCCGTGAACTTCAAAGTTCTCTGCAAACTTTGCCATGAGGAAGGTTGTTCATGATCATTTGAGTAATATAGAAGAAATCTGGGCTTTCTCTGCCTTGATTTCAAGGAAATACAAATCGTTTCTTTTCACATAGAGTTAACATAGTATTCAGTATTGAATTCTACTTGGTTGAATTTTGATGTCATTTTGCACTCTACTTTTGTCCTCTAAGTCCTGACATTATGTAACTAAGAATAGGCCAAGGTTTTGTCACGGTTCACCATAGTAACAGCAAAGTTTTATTACATATTTCCACTTTCAAGGCGCCTTCGACGTTGACCCTGAAATTCTCTTACCTTTGTTCTGCTTTTATCACAAATTGATTCCTCATTTCATAGTTTACTGTTGTTTTCTTGGGGTTGTTTGTTTGTTTTTTGTATATTTCATGTTCTTGGCAACAGCAAATTTAATGCCGAGATTCATGCTTGCACTTTAATGTTGCACTTTTTGGTGAAAATTTGCAGTTTGCCGTTTAAATGATGTAAGTAAAATTTACTGTGCCGAGTGTTGTATTTGTGTTAGTTACCTCTATATCAGCAGTATAAGTATGTCTGCATATTTTATTGGTCAGACACGAATGAGATGTGTTGTTGGTCAGTCATAGCCAAGAGATTTGTCTTGGTGTTAGCATCTCAAGAAGCTCTTCAGTCACTTCTTACAAACCACCCATACAGTGTACTTGAAGTCCGCTGTGTTATTTGTTTAATCATCACCAAATACCAAACCACAAGTTTCATTTGTATGAAATCATCGAGCTTGAAATTCAAGATTTTTCGGCTCTCCTGAGTAAATCATTCGTAGTTTTGTTGATAACTTGGGATCATTGTTCTATTCCGCACGACTGGTTTGACCTCCATATTTCAAATCCCCTGGCGATCTACCTGTTCATAGTTATAGGATGAAGTATGTAGTGGCCGCTAAATATACGACCACGTTTTAAATGTTGACATCCGTATACTGTATTGAACATACTTTTCCCACTACAAAGAAAAGTCTTACTAATGGATTTAATGAGAGTGTTATTAGTAGCGGAATTTTCACGCATTTTGACATTTATTTCGCGATGCTGATTTTGAGCCCCTCGGTGATCCTTGCTAATGGCCTTGCCTTGGGCGACGACTGCCAGATTAATTTTCAATGAAAATATCCTTAGTACGGGGTTTGAGGGGGATCTCGGAAACAAAACGTTGCATGTGGATCAATGCTCCATTTACCAGAGGTTGATTAAGGATTTCGGAGGTTTGATTCGGAATCTATTATAATAGTCCAAAAGATTGCCATGGTGATAAGACAAGTGGCGTGATATCATGCCTGCTGAGTTTACACACAGACACACAGACACAGACACAGACACACACACACACACACACACACACACATACATATATATTTATATTTATTTATCATATACATTGTTCAGGTGTTGTATGTTGAATGTGATACTGACATATCACGCATATAATATAAGAAAACCATGAGATAAATTAAAGTGACTTGTTAATACTGACCATCTCGATAAAAGTTGAAGTTTTAACTGTTCCATGCATGGTATCTCAATTCCGAGCACTCAACCACGCATGTGATGTCATCGTACCGTAGCTAAGTTGTGAAGTCGGTGGGTAGCCAGAACTAAACTTCACATACACCACAGTCCCAATATCCCTGTGCATACGCACTATATTAAAATCCCGCACTTGGTCAGAACACTTGCCCTTTTTTTTCGAGTCTGCACTGTATTGACCGAGATCTATAACCTCAGACGGTACGACAATTTGAAATTCGTTTTTGGCTTTGTGCGAAAGTACCTAAAACCGAACTTCTGGAAATTGACAGTATCATCATGAAAGTGACCTACATATACACTATAGAACACCTAGAAGCTGAGAGCATTGGGATTACGATTTTAGATGTAAATGAGCTGATGGCTGTACTGCCTAAACTAAGAATCTCAGGTTCTTACTTTCAAAATCGACGTACAAACAAAAGGGGTCAAAATTAAAAGAGAGTTTAATAAAATCAGGGTTATTTGTTCTCAGCTGCCCTGTGTCGGCAATATTTGTTTATTGATCCCAATAAAAAACTTAAAAAAATATAGTAACTTGATAAACTGGTCTATTGTATGACATCGTGAGTTATGGAAAGCAATGGGAGTTTAGTCGTTGTTTGTAATGCTTGTTTTCGCTTTTGTAAGAAAGTTTAAAGAGATCATTTTCCCCGGTCTTTTCCTCTCATATGTTATTATTACCCCTTTTTACAACTGTTTGATGACACTATTAGACCATTGTAAGCTGTTAATGTCCGAAATAGTAAAAGATCAATAGAAACTTTCTTATGCTACAGTATTGATTACTGTGGTTCACTCATTACAGGTTGGGAGACTTTTATACCCCATGTTTGGAGTTACTTGAGGAAATAGTTACTAAGGTGCCCTCCTTTATAGAAGCTCATTAAAAGACGTTCTAACATTAGCCAACTTAAAAGCGTGATTCTCAAGTACCGGGGGGGGGGGGGTGAATATTGAAAATGTAACTTTTTTACAGAAAAAACTACCCATTGCAATTCTGTTGTGACCATTTATAGAATTGGGGTCTTCTACTGACCATTTAGTTGAAATTATTTCGTTAGTGTTAGAAAGTGATTCGTAAATTATGAGACCAATGTAGGCTTTAGTGGCCTGGTACAAGTTAATACACATTGCCCATAACATTCATTATTGCCAAGCGGCTCACGCGTTACGGTGCCAACTCTACTCGACAATCCTCACAACAATAAACAAAACATAAGATTTAGAAACCGAGCTGATTGTGAATGTAATTTTAGAATGATAAAATGATCAGGGTGTTAAAAGACAAAAACTCTTCAATTTGACATCAATGAAACATTTTCATGCCATTCAGCTACTATGTGTATTCATGAGCAGATTGTGATAGTGCGTTTCCCGTGGATAGTAAGTATTAGAATGGTATCTCCTTGAAAGTTAAAATGAACCGTCGCTGATTTATATCTACCTAAGAATGATGTACTTGGGTAACGAGTTGCAAAGGGTGTCGATGAAAGCATAAATCAAAACACTTTTAAATCGTACCACCCGTCGCATCGATTGAGTCACTTAATAAAGAGTAGTGGGACTTCAGAATTCAACACCAGATACAGAGAAGGGTACTTGTGACAAGAGTATGTTGTCAAAAATATAAATATGTCAGTACATAGGACTGATTTAAGACAAATGTCAGGCCCTTTTTTGTTATTTAAAACAAGCCAAACGAGAAGGTTCTCCTAATTTTCGCTTTCGAATGGTTTTATATTGTTTACCCAATCTTTTCTGCTAATTTAGGATCATTAAGTTTAACTTTATGGTGTCTTTAAGAAATGTGGTATTTCATTATGTTTTAAGTTTGAAGTGTTTGTCTAATCAAAAGCTCTGAGCAAGTTACTACGTGTATATGAAGCTATCGATGCCAATGAGAGTAGGCCATTTCGGATGATCATTTTCGTTTCATAGTCTAAAATATAGAGATACTTTTGCAAAGAACTGCCCGAGAAAAAACGGAACGGAGAGTTCACTTGTTCTCATCTACACGCCAGAAAATCATTTACCCTTTCAGTTGGCAGTAAACGCTGACAGCTCATGCCCATGATACAATTGACGAAGTTATGATAATAATCCGAGTCGATTTTGGAGTTGATATATCAAGGAATGTGATTCTTGAAATGAGCGCATTGATCTAATTCAGGGTGATATATTGTAAGTAAGAAAACGAAAAATTGCGAACTTTTTATATCACAGGAGAGTACTTCAGAGCGAATAAACATGTCCAACACAATTCTGACTTCGGTAATAAAAACATGGACGTGTTGCCATGATCCCTATGACAAAAATCAGAAATGATGGATATACTTTATTACTAATTCTTTTAGATTATCTTAAGAGTTAGGTTGTGAATAGATGTAAATTTGGGCGTCGACATTTTATACGTGACCAACTTTCAAGTTAAGGTGATTCGGTAAGTCACGTGTCAAAGTTAATGTCTGGTTTTAAAATTGAAGTGTTTTGGCCAAAATTCACTAACGCTAAGTCGTATACCAGGAATTATATCATCTTGCATTGAAGAATAGTATATGTATGATCTACGAATCACTAGAAAGTCGAATATCCTCACCAAATACCATCCTTGTCTGGTCAGCAGCTCTGGCATTGAAGTGTTTCGACATTGATATTCCACTCAACACATTAATTTACATATCAAAGTTTTGATAACTTTGCCTTGAATGATTCTTCATCTTGTAGATATCCCTAGACACCACACCAAATGTTCAGTTCATCTTTCCAGTAGTTGATAAAAACCAAAAACGTCTGACTAAATAAACCAAAAAACTTTTGCCTTGGAGATTTTCAAACTAGACATCAATGATACCACCCTCTACTAATTAAGTACCACATGTGGCAATCGGCCTTCGACGTGAAGTCATGAACATACATCCCGACAGACAGACAGACAGACAGACAGACAGACAGACAGACAGACAGACAGACAGACAGACAGTCAGTCAGTCAAATAGACAGACCGACATACAGCCAGTCATCCAGTCAGCCAAATAGACAGACAGACAGACAGACAGACAGACAGACAGACAGACAGACAGACAGACAGACAGACAGACAGACAGGCAGACAGGCAGGCAGACAGTCAGTCAGTCAGTTAGTTAGTCAGTCAGTCAGACAGACAGCCAAATAGACAGACAGACAGACAGACGGAGGGACCACAGACAGACATACAGACAGACAGACAGACAGACAGACAGACGGAGGACCACAGACAGACAGACAGACAGACAGACAGACGGACAGACGGACGGACGGACGACAGATAAATAGACAGACAGACACCTAGCCATGCCTATAGCACCATTGAATCCTTAGTAAAAGGTATTGAAATCACAAAAATATTGCAGCTGTCTTGAATTACATCAGCTGGGTCTTAAGACCACGCCAAATATGTGTTGAGGGAGACAACTCTACATTTGATGATGTGTTTCTGTTTTTATGTAAATGTAGGAAAACAGAATCCACTCTTGGACCATGGACACATTTTGTGATAATCGGAAAGTGTATTTCTTGTGTGTTTTTCATATACGTTCTCTGTTAGCAGTTAATGGGTGGGCTCAGTTTAAATAATGATATACACACCTCCTTTATAAAGTGGCCATATGGACGAGAAATACATGTAGTTATTTATTTTGGATTTTAATTAATAAAACCACTTTACTCTGTTTTTCTACGTGAAAAAAAAGTTAAGAACGTAGAGCTAGTCTGTATTTGTAACCTAAATACAAGTAATCACTTTTAATAAAAAAAAAATAGAATTAAAATGAAAAATTGTATGCATGGTAATGTTTCAATATATACAGGGCAGCGACTGACGAATGTACAGACTGAACGTGACGTAACTAATATTTGTCAACTAGTGCGTTTAGAAATCACATGCTCATGTACAAACTAAAGTTGCTATATAGTTGTTTTGGCAATTAAAGAGTTACAAACACTGACCTGGGTTATGTGTTTCACATATTTCTGACAAGTAGAAAAACAGGGTAAAGTTGTTTTATTAATTAAAATTTCAAACTAGATAGTACCCATTTTCATCCTTTCGGCCATTTTAAGCCATTTGGTTGACGTACACATGTACATTCCTTTTCCCAGAGCTTTATTATTGCCATTGTACTACAAAGTATTGAATTAACAAAGAATGGCATAAATGAGAAGAACGGACTGCGCAAGGTGAAATCTCAACTTTGTTTTCAAGAATGGAATTCCAGGTGTTTTTCTGTGCCAAGCGTCGGGTATTATCAAACACTGCCACTTAACAACCAAATGACCACAGGTACTCGTGTGTAGCACCTACAGAATTCGATAGCCCTTCAGCCAAAGTTCACTTGTGTTCTCTTTGAAGAACGCTATCAACAAACTTAGACCCACTAACTGTTAACACATTGTCATTTAGATTCACACTGTACAACGTTCAGTTGAGTGTGCTGGAAATCAGCCAAACTTACAAGACAGCAACAAAGTTTACGTCACCGTGCATGTTTCAAACACCCCCTACTAGGCCTCCAAATACCATGTAATACTCTAGGCTCCTTAAAAAGCTGTTATGTCATGTCTACGACAACCGTCACATACAATAGACCCTGTTAGTTTCAAACATGCCGATCATTGTTTTTGGGAGTGTCAATTTTTTAAAGAGTATCTCTCCCAATTTGTTAAGATGTTTACCGCAGTAATCGTGTGAGGAATCTTAAATGAACATGGTTGCATTCATTTGTAACGACAAAAGAACCTGTTTGTAACAACGTGTGTACATCCCTCTAAGTCGGTTCTTCTGGTTCGTGATTGGCAGTTTACTTGATGGGCTTTATGATAAGAAATACAAGCAGACTTGATACGGTTCTTGGCGATATTGTTTGCAGATAGTGAACACGCTTTATAGAACGATTGGTCGTTTGAGGGTACGATATATTTGGAGGGCATAATCATCCCGATTTATTATTTTTACAACAAAGGTTCTCCTCAGGTTGTTAGTATGTTTCAAATGCGGTGTAATAATATACGTAGTTCTTACGCAAGAACCTAATCTGTGACTCGTAATACCACCACACATGCTGAACAAACAAACAAACCAATGAATTATCAGAAAGAGGACAATGCACTCTAACTGTACAACGACTTGTTTCCAAGGGACTTGTCGCGCATTAGATTGTGTGTATAGTTAGTATATAAGGTAAAAGGTCGAGTCTTTTTTTTTTAAATAAAGAGTGGTACGCACGGTCGGGGAAACGACATGTCCTGCTTTGTTACCATGCCTACAGATTTAATAAGGTTAATGAGACGTAACAGACGTGGACACGGTTTTAAGTAATTGTGATCATGGATTTGGTTAGAGCCATTAACAGTTGATCATTTCTGTACAGTTGTGAACATTTCGTGAAACCAACTCATTCTTCTCAAAAATAGTATTTGTTTTATCACCTTTGGAGTCTCGTTTGCTTGATCCACAGGTTGTTTATCACCTCCTTTTGTTCTGAACGGGTTTCCGTCATGATACTTAGAAACCCTGACAAACGTATATAAATCATCTATCAATCTTTTCCGTTGCTTGGTCTCAATGACAGGCACAGGTTTGCTTCAGGGCGTATAATGCACCAGTCAATTCTTTTATTTATCTTTTGGTTTTTAAAGGTAAAATGTGTTGAATGGTCACATTGAAGCAACTTTTGGACTGTGCTACTAATGTCCAGTTACTAATGCATGGCATGGCAGTAAGGCACTAAACCAATGAGTTTGGCCTCGAGGCACATCTACTATAAGAAGCGTCGTAGGTTTCCATCTCTTCGCTGTCTTGTTCCCTCCCTTCTCAGACATCTTTCACATACTATTTATAGTACCACCATAACAGTGGTAGGCTGTGGTTACAACGGATCTATAGATTTGTTGTGTGATTATACAAAGGTACCCGCATAGTTACAAGCGTGTACTCTTTCCGAGTCTCCAATTATATCCATAGGGTCAAATGAGAGCATCAAATTAGTTTTAGTACGTCCACATCGCAATTAGTACAAACAACGTGAAAAACTCCCACCCTCTTGTAAATATATTCCCCTCAGTAAAAAATCAAACTACGTGCTACCTTACATGTACGTCATGATGTATATGTACCTGTGGGTACAGTCGTACTTTTTGAGGGCCATATTAACTTCTAATAGGAATGAAATAAAGTAAAACAACAGCGAAATCGTTATTTGATTACATGAATGGTCTATTGTGAAGGGGAGACTTAATCTATCAAACCTTCGGATGTCTATTCTCTCTAGTTTCTTGTCAGTTCATCTCAATATATTGATACGTTCATTGGCCGGCTCAGTGACTTCGAAGATTCACTAAGAATAGTTACCTATATCTCAGTCGGCCAACTGATAGACTAGCGACTCGTGCAAACTGGGATTTTGTATTCAAAAATGTTATTGACAATGGACGTGACACCCTTTTCCAAATAATATGTATCTAAATGGAACAAATGGTACCATCAATAGTTTTTTATAGGTAGCATATCAGTAAAGAAATAGACTAGTAAAGATTACCCAGATCGGAAGTACGGGGTAATCTTTAAATTAAAGTGACTCATGCAAAGTAGATATTTAAAAAAAGTGACACATTTGCGACTCTGTTTGATATAATTGGATGGTCCCCGTTCTTTAACCCACTATATATTGTTGTCGTCAATAGGAACACGAATTGTCAATCATAAACAGCAACAGTCAGTTTCTCATTACGGCAGTTTCTACGTTATTCTAGGCATGCGCGGGAGGCAAGGGTTATGGTGGGGGGGGGGGGTCGTCTAGGTTGTCCTTTTATATTTGAATATGTTGTGATAAATGAAAAGTTTATTGTTAACATTATTTTTGATGTGAAACCAAGTTGGTAATGTCGAAATATTACAAATTCAAGAATGTCGCAACCAATAAAATATTTGGTAAATTGTATGAACATATTTCATTACGGGGTGCAAAGTATAAACATCGATCGAAATATTGCATTCACCACAGGATTAAACTGTGATTTCTATTGAACGTTGGACATAAAAAGAGGCAATCTATAATACTTTACAGAAAGGTTATGGGAATGGTCTATTGAATATTCTAACACAGTAGTAGTAGTAATAGTAGTAGTAGTAGTAGTAGTAGTAGTAGTAGTAGTAGTAGTAGTAGTAGTAGTAGTAGTGGTAGTAATAGTAGTAGTTTTACATAAAACGTTTATTCACTGATTCCTAAATATACATTGGAAAGTAAAAACAGGGAATCGAGCAAAATAAACGGAAAAAACAACGATTCGTAATGTTCGTATAATATCGCGTTCTTGTACTAGATGTGTCACATTCAGTGCTGTCTCATGATAGTTGTAGAGTGGAAGTAGTAGTAGTAGTAGTAGTAGTAGTAGTAGTGGTAGTAGTGGTAGTTGTAGTAGTAGTGGTAGTGGTGGTGGTGGTAGTAGTAGTAGTAGTAGTAGTAGTAGTAGTAGTAGTGGTAGTGGTAGTAGTAGTGGTGGTGGTGGTAGTGGTAGTGGTAGTAGTAGTGGTAGTAGTAGTAGTAGTAGTAGTAGTAGTAGTAGTAGTAGTAGTAGTAGTGGTGGTGGTGGTGGTGGTGGTAGTAGTGGTAGTAGTGGTGGTGGTAGTAGTAGTAGTAGTAGTAGTGGTGGTGGTAGTAGTGGTAGTAGTGGTGGTGGTAGTAGTAGTAGTAGTAGTAGTAGTAGTAGTAGTAGTAGTAGTAGTAGTAGTAGTAGTAGTAGTAGTAGTAGTAGTAGTAGTAGTAGAATAGTAGTAGTAGTAGTAGTAGTAGTAGTAGAATAGTTTATTATATCAGTGACATGAGGTAAAGCATAACAAATCTACAAAAAAAAGGTTACAATACACAACCTCCCAGCCAGATAGGCTTATATGCCACCTAAGTAAATAAGACTTAACTAGAACAGAGTGAGGAGCTTATTACAGGTTTGATTTGGTACAAATCATGAGCAAAATATTTCGGGGCCCCTTTCAGACCATGAGTTTTCATGCCCCTTTGATCCCTCAATTTTTTTCATGCCCCTACCCCATTTCTCCCAAGGCCCCCTCTTCCGCAAATTCTGACCCCAGCCCATGTTCCACAATCCACAATCATAATTGCTTCTTCCGTATCTTTTCTTCGTAAAAGAAACCACTGTGTTAGCAATACTACATTGTTGGTCGTAATACTATGACAGAGGTACGATGATTGCGGTCGTATCCCTAAAGACTCTACCCGATAATTCCATTGTCCTTGTGATAACGGTACCTTGGAGGGGGGTCTTTCCTACCTGTTCATACATTACAGAAGTAATAGCACAGATTACGGTCATATCAGTGTAGTTGGCAAAAGTCCCAAGGACCGATATCAATGTCCGTGTCATTCGCGAGGCCAATGTATACAAAAACGACTTCGATACATAACACGCATACTGGCTGGCTAGGCTTGCTGGCTATCACCACATGCATGTTCTAGTGTCTGGACACTTTCAGGAGAACATGTGTGTCTTTCGATCAGTTATTGTATTCTTTATCAACTTTGGATGATTAGAAATTGCCACTTTCACCGATAGCGATATATTCTTATCTTCGCAGTGATCCTTTTATTCATGCATGGTCACCCAGGGGGTCACCCGGGGGTCACTACTTGTTCTGTAGTTCTATTCTCTATGACTTGCAAAATTTATTTGACTCTGGTTTTTAAACAATAGATTTCTGACTTCTCACCTTGTTGCTTGAAGCAAATGGGTTATACACGCAGTGAGTTCAGAGTACTGAATGTTTCTATTATATAAAACTTGTACGTACGAGACAGTGGTTCTTTTCCTTAAATTACCAAGAGTTCTAGTATTCGTCTGTATGATAGAAAGTCCATAATCATGATTATGCTTCAAATCACTATGTTGGACTGAAGCTTTGTACTACACATCATATATTATGTCCATTCGTCCATTTAATTTATGGCTAGCACTGTGGCAATGGACATATTCCCCGTGCGAATTCGACATGACCGGTGTATATGTAATAAGTCAAATGAAGTGAACTATTGTGCCTGCAAAACTTTGACAATAGTGAGTGTGTGTTTGTATGTCCGTTTCTGTTATTCTTATTATTATGCTGTGAATGTGCGCGCGTGTATGTGCCTGTGTGCGTGCGTGTGTGTGTGTGTGTGTGTGAGAGAGAGAGAGACAGCGAGACAGACAGCGAGACAGACAGACAGCGAGACAGACAGACAGACAGACAGACAGACAGACAGACAGACAGACAGACAGACAGACAGACAGACAGACAGGAGGACAGCTAGAGAGAGTGGCAGACACGAGACAGAGACACAGATGGGGAGAGGGTAAGAGAAGAAGGTAAGAAGATAAATTGATGGGAAGGATGATGCAAAGAATAGCGCCAATGGCATTGTAGCATAACTGCATTTGGCTGTTGCTATGGACATGGTCTTGTTGCTAGGGATATTTGCATACATTTTTGGAATCTTTTATTAACGCCTGCCCTTCCCACTTTTAATCTTTTCAATATAAACCATCATTTGGATGTTGCTATGGGCATGGTCCTGTTGCTAGGCATACTTGCATACATTTTTTGAATCTTTAGTCACTTACCTACCCATCCCTGTTGTTATCTCTGTAATATGCATTTCACTGTTGCTATGGGTGTGATCATGGTTGGTAGGGTCAATTGTGTCGAAATGTTTTGACAGACAGACAGACAGACAGACAGACAGACAGACAGTTTGCCATGCCAATAGCACTATTGAACCTTATCAGTTCAGTTGTGCTAAAAAGGAGAGTGAGATACATAGAGACGTTGACATTCATTAAACCTCGTCTCAGTATCCATCGATTATTGGTGGTCGGCTGACAAGGTTCCAGTATTATCATTACTCCATTGTTGTTGGTGCAATAAATCGAGTCCTCATATGTCACAATTACCCACTAATGTAGTCACGATTCGTCTTCGATGCGGTCGACGATCACCAGCACCGTGGGAAACAAGTACACGTCGTTCGTTTATAGCCTTGGAGCCTTTTAACATCTATAATTTTTGCTTTGAAATTTGAATAATAGAATAATAGTAGATGTCATATCAAGTATTTCTTGGTTTAATTAAAATAAACAGTGCTCCTCAGCTACATTGTTTTCCAGTCTAAACACACTGCGTGGTCGACGTTAGCTCTGGATGTATATGCTACGAGGTTTGACACAATCGTCCCTGATCCGAGTACCATATACATCCCGTGAGAGCTAGGTCGACGTCAACATGGCATCGCTTTCAAAACATAACCCTCCTTCGAAACTGGAATTAATGATAGCCTATTTGAATGAAAAAGAATCTTATTTGCATCTTGCGAACGAATTTTACAAGTTCATTTGCTAATACTTTATATATTTAGGTTTCATCGGAACAGTGCCATCTTCTACAATCGCGAAGTCGTAACCTTCAAGTTTTGGCTGACCTTTGAACTTTGCAGAATACGCTATAGTTATAATCCGTCATTAATGCACAAGAATGTGGCTCTAAATTCCTGTTTAATCAGATTATCGTAACTAAATTACAATTACAATTATTTATTCACCTTGAGCATTACTGCTCATCACCAACATAAGCAAAAGAAAAGAAAAATTTACATGACTGTACACAGGAAAATTAAACGAGGTAATATACAAAAAATAATGCCGCCATTTATTTCAGATGTTGTTCGAATGCTGGTACCTGTATCTTGGTACTGGCATATAAAACATAAAAGTGTAAATAATATGAAGCCGATGACTCTGTTAATTGAAGTTTGTGTACTAATCCCAATATTTAGGCATCCGTATGGGAAAACGAATTCCAAGAACGTTAGCTGACAAATACCTCGTAAGTTCTGCCCTCAACCGTCATGTAGTTTTTATTTCAATTTAAAATTGACAGACAAGCCGCTTTTACAAATCTCCCTGGGTCGACGCACCTCGATGCACATAGAAATCGTTGTTTTAAACACAAGTCATGTAATAATTTTCCAGACGAGAGATGTGACACCATATTATAGAAAGATCAACGTAGGATTTACAATATAAATATCCATGTAAGATATATATGTAGTTGACTACCGCCCCCCCCCCTCCGACACTTGCATAGTATTAATGGTTTCCCTCACAAGATATCTACATTGTATCAAAAGGAGAAGGGGTATTGGAAAGAGAGAGCGAGAGAGAGAGGAAGGAAGGAAGGGAGGAAGGAAGGAAAAATTTCTTCTATAGTAATATGATGACTGTCATGGTACTGTGACTTATGTCCCTCACCATCCAGGTATACGTCTGTACACTAATGCTAGATAATTATCGATTCCTGTGAAGAGCCGGATTACCTGTCAAAACCCGCTAATGACTCAGACAACAGATAAGTAAAATTGGTGGGATTTGGGGTTCAAGTAGCTTGATTTGCCCATAGCGATAAATGGATCCTTCTAACGCTAATGATGGACATTATTCTGTAAAAGAGGTACAGGCCATTGTTATCTATATGACAGATAGATATTTCGACAACTTTGCAAGTTTACAAATTTGTAACAAGAAGGCATGCAGAAAACTGCTCACACCCTATTTGTAAGAGAGTTGATCTGACTCCCCAGTTAGTACTCCTTTGTTCGTGTCTGATGTACCGTGTACTGGTGCACACCTGTTTGTCATTTTTTAGAGCAAATTTCTACCTCAAAAGGTGACATTTTCCAACGAAATCAACAGGTAGATTCCAAGCTCAAGGTCTTATCAAATTGTGTGTATGTTTGGTTGGTGATCTTTCGTTACTCTTGTAAAAAATGCGAGAACCCCCATGAACTACCTTGACCATGACAAGCTGCGATAGATGGTTAACCTGAGAACAGTGGCTATTGTATTTGGGCGTATTCATCTGTCACCGCTGAGATTTAGCTGTAAGACTTTAATCTTCGGTAAAAATCTATAAATCGATTCCTGCTTTCAATTGTCACCAGTCACTTGTGTTTGAGCCATTAAGAAACGAATACAACGTCAATTATATGTGGAAATGGGTTAACCCAAACACATACATCGATCACATTGGTTCGTTGAGTTGGGTCCTAACTCCTAAAGGAGAATGAAGATCGCGATGGCCGCTTAGTCATTAACTCTCCCCTTTGAGCCCCTTTAGTATTAAATGCATGTCACTCAGTGGTCGAGTTCGGGGTCAAGGACTAGTTTCCCGCCCTGCGCTTTGATGGTGTGAACGACGGTGTGGTCAAACTAATAAGTTAATAAAGCAACCGGCACATCCCACTCGCTAGTAAATTTAGAGAATACTGATCGACAGACAGTCAAAATATCAAAAATATACTTTAGCTGAAAATGTTTCATTTATTAAATTTATTGATGCGGGTCCTCCTGGCTTCGTTTGCGTTCTCACTTAAAAGCTTATTTATGCGTGAGCTGTTAGAAACACGCACACAGTATAACTTCAACATCTCGCATGATGACTATAGTTCACACCTTCAATGCCGTAAACACACGAACTGAAACGAATTTTAAAAAATGCATTACTATTCACCAAGTCTGCTCAGAGTCAAAGACCACTGTGGCAGTAAATTAGGTGACACTGTATGGCTCCCTAAGTCATCGAAGTACATTGTCACTCATCCGTGAGTGAGTTCACATATACTCCAAATTAGTCTGGATGCCAACGTGTTCTCTAACCAAACCACTGTGACTAGAGGTCACATGGTAACGATACTGTATAGGAACTAGAGCAACTCCAAATATGAAGTTCAGTTCTTTCAGTGCCATGAAGTACTGCAGTTAGTCGAAATTTGGAATGTTCTGAAAATGATAGGTACGAGAAAGAGCAAATGAATACTAATATATACATGTGTGTTTGCTTGTCTGTTTGTTTGTTTGTTTGTCTGTCTGTCTGTCTGTCTGTCTGTCTGTCTGTCTGTCTGTCTGTCTGTCTGTCTGTCTGTCTGTCTGTCTGTCTGTCTGTCTGTCTGTCTGTCTGTGTGTGTGTGTGTGTGTGTGTGTGTGTGTGTGTGTGTGTGTGTGTGTGTGTGTGTGTGTGTGTGTGTGTGTGTGTGTGTGGTATTGATTGTGTACACGTGATGGCAGAAACCCTTGCACAGTCACTTTTTATGGCCAGGGACGCCAGTAAGATAGGACGTTATCATGACTTAGATTTGTAACCCTCGACCGTTGTGATGATAAATTGCAGCTTTTGACTTTATATGACACATCACACCACATATTTCTTGATTTATTGAAACTGATGTTTTCTGTTTTCTAGTAACGAAGCCAGTCATGTACGTAGTAAACACCCACTTTAGTCGTCGAATGATGCAAACTTTCTAACTTTATTAATTTTAATGCTGTACCATTATCATTCACATGGACCATAGCCTTCTGACAGATACAAAACACCAAAATAATTAATTTACGTACATTTGTAAGTTAAGAGGCGAGCTCTATGATATCCTACGACAGTGATATTTCCGAATTCCAAGGTCGGATGGAATGCTCCGAGTCTGAAGCATTCACTAAAGTTCCATATTCAAAAAATGCGTTCAAGTGTTTGTGTAAAGTTTGCCTTCGTGTCATTAATAATTGATCAGAATTTCTTCAATAGACAGGTTGTTTCCGGTCGTCTTTCATACCAGCAGATTTAAAATTCTCATTACCAGGCCATGTAAATGAAATTAAAGTGTTGGGACTTTTCATAAGAAATCTAGAGTATGATGGCAGACGATACACAGGACAATTTCCCGCGCACGTTATGGTTGAAAAGTTAAAACCGAAAACGTGTGATCATTCATGTTTGTTGTCATCGCGCATATTTTTCGGTGTTATATATTTTAGAATCACTACAGCAGCAAACATGTACAAGATCGTAACTTTTCACCCGTGCAGATAGTGCAGTGACCAGAGTGTTAAACCCTCGAAACAGAAAATAACTCGCCCATCAGCATATTTCGTAGTGGTTACTTTATCTGGAATTCTACGAGATAAGACTGAAGAGGGATGCCGTATGTACTCGTGCCAATGTGCACATGTTACTATGCTATAAAAGTCGCAAGGTGAAAGGTCTCAAACGACGTCTATATATGACATGACCTTTGGTGTCCAACGTACCTGTACGGTCTGGTCTGTATTCACCTGAGATAAAGCTCGCCGACATGGCGCCTTTATTTCATTTATTATTTTTCCTGATGTAGAAGTTCTAGTTACCTTTCACATAGCAGTAAATGAAACTTCGTGGAATAGAAACATCAATTATTGTCAAACACGAGAACATCATGATAATGATGACATAAAATCGTATGAATTTCCCGAAAGTATAACTATTCAAATTTAAATAACACTTGGCCGAGTTTCAGTGCACATGCACGGAAATACTAAGAATATACCCGTCTACGTTTATTTGTATCAAACACGCACACAGAGAGAATCTGGGTTAAATCTGGTATACAGTTTTACTTCAGCATCGAGACGCCCATTTTTAACCATTCTGATAGATTTATAGACAATTTGATTGACGTTATCGCATTACAGATCCAGCGATTTTTGTCCGTATACTTCCTTCTAGGTATCAAATTGAATAATCTGTATATCATCATTTCTCATGAATGACTCGGCAAAGTTCACGAGGGTATGATACTGTCCATAAAACCACAGATTTATCACGTGATACGGCGTTCTCGTTAATGCCAAATTACTATAACCATTCTGTAATGTATGTATAAATCGTCATCCCATGACAAATTTGCAGCCTCGTGTCTTTCATGTATTTTCTATGCACCAAGTAACACTTAGATTACAATTTGCACTTACAACATTCAATAAACGTATTGATTTTTTAACAAATTGTTCACACTTTCGAGAATAGTGTACTTCAGAAATCGATTTGTAAGAAGACTAAGTCTGACAAATGATATGTATAAACGGTCTGGGTGCTTTGGCAGGTGTTGTGAACAACATTTCAATGTTCCGGCCATTCGTTGTAAAACAAATATTACATAAATTCTAGCGTCCACGTGTCCTAGTTCTTCGAATTATCCACATAGACATCATACATTTTCATCTCATGTGCATGATGTTATCGAGGGTACTTGAAGTCCAAACGACGCCATTGCCTGCATACCTGTATATGTCCCCAAGCGTGTCAATTCGATCCGTCAACAGTGGATTATACAGAGGCCATAAAAGGCCAATGTTATATCGTCATCTATCGCTAGTAAGGTGTAGTTAACGCAATAGGAGCGTGACAAATGACGCTCTTATATTCGCCCCATAAACACATTATTTGTGTGTCTCTGTCGGTTATTTTTGGCCAACTTTACACCTCTCGTGAAAACACACTCATCAAAATTTGTGGAGGGGGTGGATCAAAACATAGCAAATACTTCGGTAGGTCATCCCCAGCTAACATTCCTTACCAATACAAGCATTTACTAGTATTTAAATTCTATCGTCCACGCACGTGGTTTAATTGAATAATACGACTTTACAGTCAAGTGGGACTTTTTTCCGAAGAAAGTCATTCATATAACACCACGTTACCTTGGCCGTACCATAGATGCTTTTGGGTTTATATTACTTCTACGTATCGATGTCATAGCGATTCTTGCCAGGGGTCATTTTATAACGCGATTCTTGCCAGGGGTCATTTTATAACGCGATTCTTGCCAGGGGTCATTTTATAGAGCGATTCTTGCCAGGGGTCATTTTATAACGCATCATTTATATTCAATTCATGTGTATCACGACGTAAAAAAAAAAGATTTCTGGATTTCTTTGAAACATTCTCTCTCAACTTGGAAATTTAGATTGTCGCAATAACGAATACCAGTGCTTCATCTGTTCGTAGTCCCTATATGCCACATGCGCGACGTTTTAATTTGTTGAAAATTATCGGAAATTGATGTATCGGGTTACCTTTGTACAATTATGGTAATCATATCCCGCTATTTCCATTGAAGCTACTCAATGTTCAAGGTCGTGGTACTTTTTATGCTACTAGATCACGGTATAACCAAATCTCCAAAAAAAACCACGCGATTTTTTTATTTGGGATGTAGTATCAATTTGAAATTGTATATATAATTCTATATTTTAAATATGTCACAATCCGAGTTCAATTCAACCTACATGACGGTCATTTGGCTCAGAACGAACATTGCTCAGTTTCTGTCATTAACCGTCTAGGGTTTCCCTCCAAAAGGAGAAAAGTTCATGAGATCGCGATCGGCAAGATACATAAATGTGTATTTTTTTTCATTTGTCCAACGGTCATCTTAGACTATGTGATCTACCTAATTATAAGCTAGTTGCCAGGGAGGTAGAAATGACTCGTCATATAGAATGAACAAGACACCTGTTGATATTGCCGGGTGTGTGCACATGCGCAAATTTACTTCCCATATCCAAGATGCTGGAATCCCCCAAGACGTTGAACCTTGATATTTCATTACAGACACAGACACAGACACAGACACAGACACAGACACATGCACACACACATACATACAGACACAGACACAGACACACACACACACAGACAGACAGAGACACAGTCAGACTCGGACACATACACATGTACAGAGCAGGATTTCTTCCCGTCAGTCAGGTTGTCAAGTTGAATAGGAGAGAAGATCGGTGACAGCAATCGTGTGCCGTAAACAGTTAAACTATAACTTCACCCGGCTAGTGACCCGCTTCATCTTGAAGTAGGGTCTCGGAATATCACGGTTTGTAAACTCCACCCTCCCCTTCTCTCTCTTCATATCGACATACAATGCCTTTTCTCACATACTTTACAGGTGAAGATAAATGTTATAAGGGCAATACTCATCTCCTTGTCATTCTCCAATAATTTACACCTGTTAACAATAATGTTAACCCCGAGGGACAGGAAGCGGACGCTAACGAACCATACCGGGCCCCTTTGGGGTAAGCCTTGGCTACATATATCAAAAATTCCAAGGTGTTGAATCAACACGAATTCTGAAGTTGGGTGTGGAATTCAACAATGCTGGCCTGGCTAACCGAAGAATGCTAATATTTAACGGTCGACAGCAATTCTGAAAGTTCCGCAGTGAGGATGATATATATGCTGATAAATAAATTCAAATTTTCAAAACATCTCGAAAAATGTGTAATTACAAAATAACTTTTAAACTCAAATTGAATGAAAATTTTACTCCTCAAACTGCACTGGTTGGCAATTTTTATACCCCCCCCCCCCTTATATTTAGAATAAATGACCAATCTTATTTGTTCGATAACTTTTCAGACGCATTTAGTCTCGAATATGCTCACATACCACTCTTTCCTTTTAAAATAATCCACTCTAACAAACAAGAAGTTAATATCTTACTTTGCAATTTTATTTTGAAAACATTTTGCTGAGAAAACTCATGGTTTATACAATTCGAAGTCTTTATGAGAAAAGTGGCGCGAAATAATCCAGTCTGGATCAACTGCATGAGGAGATTACTCATGGTGATAGCATGATCAAATACATTTAGATTAATAATTAACGACTAAATACACATTAAATGTATGAACTATTGGCCAAAGTTGCCAAAACACTATTAATAACCATGGCACACAACATGATGGCAAAAATATGCATATAATTGTATTTAGGATACTTCTGTATAATCCGTTTTTTTTCTTTTAGATCCCACCCTTAGTTAACAAATAGTGAAATAGTTGACTATATATGGGTTATAGGCCATGGGTGTCATGGTCACACCTACAATAAGGATGACCTCAAATTAACCACAATTGCCTTTTTTTTAATCAATTTTAAAACCGGATCTATAGGTTTTTCACACTTAGATTCAAATCATCAAAGTGGTCTGAGATTTAAACGTCATGCTAGGACTGAATGGAAACCATGGCGGAAATCCATGTTATACTTGCATGACATCATTGAGGGGAGTTGTAGACAACATGTGACACCCATGAGATTAGCGTCGTTCATTATCCAGTTATTCAGTCCAGTGGCCTTCAATGCTTCATGCAGATATATCTGGCACACGATTGGAGTAACACATGTTGAAATATCCTGATCGGGGAAGCAAACATTGGGTGTCTTTTCACGAGTAGTCTTGCTATTCATTGTTATATTTAACTGCCCTTCTATACTTCAGAATCTTTTGTAGATGTCCTTTCACAATGGAATGACCACCGCGGCCTACTAAGCGTTTCCGCTCCTATTCATAGCAAAATACGTTTACGTGAATTTGAAAGAAGCCCTAGGGCCCAATACCATATTACGCGCCATTTTCTGTCAGCCTACTACAAAATATATATTGACAGTTCCAATAATCGTTTTCTGAACTCTCAAACTAGGCACTATCATTGCCGTGTACACATACATATTTTGTTGTTACATATCAACACAAAATATATAAGGGTATAGTACAACCATAGGCCCTCCTATGGTACAACTAACTCACACCACTTCACGAGTTAATAAAGTCAGTGCACATTCCTTCCCTGCCCTGTACCTACATACCTGTAACGCACGTAAATAATTCAAACGCACCTGAGCAGAAATGCCAGTTAGCTTTTTATGAATGTTGGTAATAAACTAATGCAAATAGGGTGTGAATTGGTTTTCACTGAAAACAGCAAACATCTAACATGCATCTAACAAGACGTGACTTTCCTTCAGCATATGTCAATAGACCACGTGGTTCACCATACAGTATAGGAATGGGTACTAACATTTTCGAATAAAAGTTAAATTTTTCATTGGCATTGCTTCTGTATTAAATCAGATTAAATGTGTATGGTTGTGTCCTGACATTCACGGGTACCAAAAAGGACACATGATACTGGTTCTTTTTTGCAAACATATGTCACACTTGACCACGTGGTCACCTTTTACTTACTCTCGTCGTTATCCTATCCTCTAAATATTTTCCCGCCTTAGCGTCGTTTTTTGTCCACCACAAGCCCTTATCAGTTCTCCGTCCAGCTTTCCATGTTAGGGCTGGACGCGGGAATGATAAGGAGTTGAGGAAAACATCGTCTTCTTTACCACGGTCTCCAGCACCGAAGTGTGAACCACGACAACGTGGCATCAAATGAGACCCAACCAACATCTACTCACCTAGGAGGTCCTACTTGTAATCGATTGCTGCCGGAAATTACTGACTTCATCACGCTATCCCATATGGTTGTATACCACTTCGAGGCTTGAGGTCCGAGACCTGTAAAGGTACGACTGAAAAGGAGTTGTTGACAAAGGGGGTGAGAGATGAATAGTAGCTGCTCTCACGTACCCATGAGTAATACTGTAACATGGCTCTTAAAAGGAAAGCAAGTGAAACGAACAGTAAATCAAATGAATACCCCTGCGTCCTCCAAACGTTAAAGCCACATAAAATGCTTCAAAATCACAGTTAGAAACTATACTAAATTTCTGACGGAAACACGTACAAGTTTTCTTGTATGTTACCCATATTATGGTAAGCTAAATACCTATGTTTGTTCAGCGGTCGTTTTCAGACTAAGTAGGAACAGAGAGGTCTGATTTCTCAATCATCATGGTCATTCACTGAGCAGGATTGACAATGATCATGGTGCGAATGGTTTTAGCCTTTTGTTCGTCTGAAGCCCTTCAGCCTGTTCACGTTTGAGATTAATTTTGCATTTATCTTTCAGCTTAGACTGGTACTGTGCATTAGTTGTCAAGAAACGTGTGCTAACCGAAACATAATTACATTGCCTATTATCAACAGCTATCAAAAACCCCAGAAAGCTAAATAAAAGCTGAAAGCTTCCTATGAAACTTTTCCCACTCTCACTTCGTGTTTCTGAACATTCAAATTTCGAATATTCTTTCTGTTTTTGTGCAAGGTCTTAATTGTCTACAGGGTTGTTCAATGACTTCTGCATTCCGAATTCCTCTAGGTGACGAAGGCATGCCACTTTGAAGGGTCCAATTCGTCTACCCCACCTACGAGTGCTTATCACACTGGACTATCAAACCCGGACCTGTGTACAAAAAAACACCTTCTCACCAAACTAATAAATAAACTATGCTAGTTCAGAACGCCCTGTCTAAATACAAAATAACAACTGTAACAAGTTCGTTAACAACGAGATATGATATAAACAATTTCAAAATAAACTATAAACAATCAAACTTGATAAAGTTTGGGACGGGAGAACTGAAAAGAGCATTGAAGTAAGCAGCCAGGAAGAATTCCTCCGACGCCATGAAAATGGACAACAATACTTGAACCAGTCCTCATGGGCGTGATCTCAGGTAATGTATGTCTTCTTGTCAGTCCGTGCCTTCCACCGTCCTTTGAATGTGTCACTTTACACCATTACTAACTACCAGGGTCTTCTGATAAGCTTGATTTCACTGAAAGCTGCTTTTAAGTCACCGTCTTCATAAGATGTTCCATCCTGGAATGCGACACCCTGGTACACCATCAGACGTGCTTCAGCAGTCACCCAAAAGTTACCATCGACTCGGTTTCGCTCCAATGGTCACTTTCAGTAAAACATCTATATAGAACTTCTGTCCCCTGTCCTGGTGACACTTCATGCGTTCTCGGACGCCACCCTTGCAAAGAAAATGAACAATTCAAACACTGAAAGACTGCTGACTTGTTGGCATGTGATGTCTGCGTCTCCTTCACCTCGTTACTAAACCAGCGTCCAGGAGGTATCTGAAGCCACACAAGTGTACACCTCGATCCAGGTTGAGAATAAAATCACACGACGCTTGCGCACAAGCTCAAGTTGTTAAGGGCGCGTTAAGTGAGCCAACCTGTACAAAGGCGCGATAGAGTCTTTAAACACGCCCCACTTGGAAATCCAAAGAATGTTTACAAGAGAAGTCTTTGCATAATGACATTCAACCTGTGAATTGGGAGTTTATCTTCAATGACGGTACTTTTCGATTCAATCTGCCCTTGCATGCATACCTGTATCAACAAGGTACGAGCATTAGTTGACCTTTGTATAGTCCGGTAGGTGGACTGATGAAGCCTCACTATATATCAACCGGAGACTATTAATCCCAACTTTTAACGACAACACTGTATTAATTGTTCACAAATGTGTTTCCACACAATCTTTTCATTCTCTTATCTTTCCTGGATAAATATAAATCTTTTGGGTGACAACCAGAAAAACAGGTGAAGTTTTGCACACGTATCGATAGATGTCAGATAAAAAAAATGCGATAGTCAGAAAATATGGCGCCTTCAAGTTATTATCTACGGAAATCCTTGAACACACCAACTTGTATTTTGTAGTTGGTTTCGAGTGCGCCAAGCCTTGCACGTATATATTCTTGTTAACTGTAAAAATGATTTGTCATTTCCTGCAATTAGCTCATTTTCGCCCCCCGGCCCATTCAGGAGATATATCAAGAGGGCAGTAACTTATGTGATTGTATCCATGATGAAGTGTTTCTGGTTGAAAGTTCATTATGTATATTAAACTCTATTCCTATATTGTACTTGGCTAATGTTCCTGCGATGACTTATCTAAATGACATTTACACAGCCATAAAGTGACCACACCACCTTTTAATAGCAAATGTACGAATGTTAATATTTGGCGATTGCAATCACGATAACTTGCGACATAGAAAGATATCACATTTTGTTGCCCTGACCCCTTTCTGAGGAGTGAAATTCATTGCAGAGACATATAGTCATGACATCAAACAATTCCAAGGTCCGGAGGGCGACAGTACGTATATCTGATTTGAAATGCTCTCGCTCGTGTACACGCCACCGGGTTAAACACAGGTGTTCTAAGTTCGATGCATGGTACCACATGTAACTGTTGACGAATGCACTTAATAAGTTGCGACTTAGCAACAGTCGCAACTCGCCGGTGAATGGCGAGTCAACAGAAATTAAACTCGGTTGACACGTTAGCGATTGTAATATGTAACGAATAAGTTAGAAAGCAAACTATTTCGAAAATAGCGGCCCTGGTACAAGAACGGGACTGTTGCCACGGAAACAAGTAGATCTTGGCAGAAGAATGCCTCGTTGTTTCAATCTTTGTTTAATGTACGTGAAAGACGGGATTAGTGTTCCTAATCATAATATAGGCGTTACCACGACAACTGGTTGACAAGCTTGGGTTTGTAATATGTCCGATTACGTGTGTGTTAAAAACAAAATTTTAAGTATGTTAAAACTTGTACACAAACAATTAAAATTACATTTGAAATACACTGGTATGTTGTCACTATATTTGGCATGCTATTAAACAAATTATCTGATCAACGATTTGATCTACACGTCGAGTAACGGCGTGAGTCGATGGAATTTGAAGTACCACTAAAGTTGATATTGTGAGTGACATTCTAAAAACCGAAACGACTTCCGTGAATGTGAAAGATTACAATACGTATGAATGACGGTAAATTATCAAGGTGATCGCCGGTGATCGTGAATCATAGTTTCGTTCTATGTTCCACAACCGCAGTGGAATGTTTGAAAATCTACTTAGTTGAAATATCCGACTATATTCATGGTCACTTACCTGTCTCATAAAACAGGAGTTCATGAAGTACTCGTATAACTATTCTGTCAGCGTCATTACAAACCGACTGCATAACTAAATCGCCTGCGATGCAGATAATAGGTACACTTGACTGTCCCAAGTCGTGGACAACTCGTCCCCAACTTGTGTACCACCATATTGCACACCGTTACTGCTTCTACGGACTCGATCGAATGACTTTTGTACACAATGCAGAGTATTACAACGATTCAAACTAAAACGTTTATCGTGGTAGATTTTTATCATCATAATCTCTAAATGCCATTACAACTAATATTCTGTATCGAGGTAAATATTACCAGTCATGACAACACAAAAATCATGTTGTTATTTATCGCTCTTACAACATATTTGCAGTTTGGAGTTCATGTTTTCAAGTACCGCAGTACAAATGAAATGCCTTGTAGCGAGCATGGGAACGTAGCATGTTCTCGTAGCACATGAACTATTTGACAGTCTTTCTTTCTCCACCACCAAGGAATTTTTCTGAATCGGTCTGAAAGACTAACTACGTTGTTCATGATAAAGATAATTAACTGAACAACACTAGAATAAAAATTCCCAGTAGTTAAGTGGACCCTCGTTTATCAAGAAGTGTTTTTTTTATTAAAGGCTTTAGACACTGACAAAACTATAAAACACCATTTCCAAGGGAGGGTCGTCCTTCAATGTATAAGGAAAAAGTCTCCCTAGATAACTACCTGTGTAATTAGTTTTCCCGGTTCTGTGGATTGTTCCATTCCTCCAAATACCTGGACCTAACATTGACCAATTATAAGATACTAGTACTCACTGTTGTATGAATGTAGCAAGAGTCGATCGGGTGTCCTCATGCAGTAGAATACTCTTGACTAACGTGTACTATTTTTCACGAACATAAACTTCACTATTTGTTGGCTTTTTGACAAAAGATAAGCACTGACAACATGGCCTTGCCTCGCGGCGAAATTCTTACACATAATCTGACACGCCGTCCTTCAGCAAACCACTCTTTTAAAAGCACAATTCGTCTGAAGCACCTGTGCTTTTATCACGAACAAAACACAGTATGAGTTGTTTAGTGAGGAATGCTGTAAGATGATACACTTTTGAAGGACATATCGATAGAGGGCGCGCTACCGATTGAAACTCTCAACTCGTATGATGGTTTGTTCAACTCGCGAACTACAGTATGTGCTGTTGCGGTTGTATGACAGGAATAATTCGATTCATGTAAATAACATTATTACATGTATTGATGGATGACTTCAATCCGAATGAAATATACGGTCTTCGAATTACGACCTCTAATATACGTGTAAAATAAAAACATTAACCATTACTTAGATAACATTCGCACAGAAACAATGAAATGCAATGGGAATATAATCGCGGCAAACTCCATCAAGTCGATTCCGTTAGACTGCACGTCAGTTGTCTGAGACCAAACATAGCCTGGAATTAAAACTGCCACTATATATGTATATGGAAACAAGATTAATATATTGGAAGTTGCCGTATGATTTCCATCATTTTTGTCAGATTTGAATATAAATTTTGCCCCCACTTCACTGATGACCGAGTATGATGGGGTTAACGATTAAATGTCGATTTAAATAAGAATGTATAACTAACATTCATGATGGGGGGGGGGGGCAGTTGAAGTAGCTCGGTAACTGAAACACTGTACTCAAGGTGAACCGGAAGGGGCGTCGGCCGTTGCCATGGTTGCAATGTTAAATGTATATCGTTCGCACATCACAACAATAAATTGTAGATGCGTGTATTACTATAAATAACGGCCATATTCTTACTTCAACGATTATACAAATGATGTCTTTCCCCCCTTACTGAATTTGGGTTTATATTGTACACCTCAGTTTAGACTTTAATGATTTACCAAGGGTGCAAATGACGTATTGAATGTCTGTTCATAATGTACTTCCTCTGCAACATAGATACACAACTTGATATTAGAATTTGCAGGATTAAGCAAGCTAAGTAAACAGATAAAAAAAATAGAACAAAATACTCTGTTTCAAAACTGCTATAATTCCTGAAATTTAAGAGTATAACTTTGACCCCATACGTCCTTCTAATCATGGAATCACTTTGCAACATGGATTTTTAAAAGTTTTTTTGGAACTTCGAGGTTTTGATAACAGGGTTATGCGTTTGAGTACACACTAGGGAGACGTTGGTATTAAGGTTGTCGTAGTTTGTCATGCATAGCCCGTCGAGGCCAGTGTCCTCGGGTTCGCAATAGCTTTTACACCTGGGACCCCGATGCCTTTGTCTGTCTATGAACTTCAAGTTCCGGTATGACTATCAGCGATGCGCTAGGGAAAATACTCGTCTATTCATCATCGATATCACAACGTTAACACATCTCAACGCCTTGTTCTCCAGAGCATCATTCCTTGAGAGTAGAAGTCCCCCTAATGATGATGACGCAAGTAAAATTGTGACCCCACGCTGTGCGTGACGTAAATATGATACTATTAATGCCACATCCATCGTCAAAGCAGATCTGTGCTTGCCACTACGGATGTACAACCCCCCCCCCCTTGAAATGGAACCGTTGTCATGGTTTCTGGCCGTTCGAAATAATCGATATATAATGAAATAAAAATTTGTAAATATTCACCAAAACATTCTGTTGAAATGAGGTCTCAAGCAGGCGATGTGTTATAATATACACTCGAAAGCCCGCCCTCAGATTCCAAAAATATTTATTATTTCATTTCTGATATACATGCATGCATGCATGCATCAATAAAATGACCCCTTTCGTGGGTTTATAAATATTTCAACTGAATCACGTGGGTGGAATCAAATGTATTGTTTGGTCTCATCCTGTGAACCTACATATACAACCTGACAAAGATACGTTTGTATGACATTACGTTTTGTTTAATTTGAACTGGTATTTTCGGGAACAAGACACAATAAAATGATGTTGATATTTTAGTTATACTCAGGAAGTCACTTCGCCGCGTTTGCGGTCCTGGTGTTATTATAATATGAATTAGAATGATGGCGATGTGAAAACGTGATGATAATTCCAACGTTCATGGTCAGTATATACAGCATTAGTGACGAGGGCTCATTAAGCCACAACCTCCACACTATGCCAGTTTTATCTCCCTTTTTCAGATTCGGCCTTGGCATAATTCAGTTTTAATCATGAAGTAACACAATGTGATACAGTAAGTTCCGGGGTCAGACAGAGTAACAAACTCTGTGACCTGCTTTGCAGATCGACAAATCCTCGAAAGAATCGAGATTTTACGAACCTGCATATACTTGAACAGGAAATGAAACATAAATGCCGACTTGACATATTCATTTCTCTTTGATGTAACGTATCTTTGAACGGAAACGCCAGCCTAAAGTGCTACCTTCCAATTTTCCAGGAAACCTCGAATCCGACCTTATATTTTTCATAGTGCAATCTGATCACATATAATTCCTATACAATTCTCCTCAAATCCGTTCACAGAGTAGTTATTTACATTTACTTATGTTCGTTCTCCGATTTTACCAAACCATCTGTATGGCGTCAAAGTACAGACGAAACCAACTAGTAACAAAGTGGTCATATTTCAGGATACATATATCAAATATCAAGCCATGATTTAATATCAATGTCAAACCAAATTGCAATAAATGCCATATTGCACGACGCTGCTCACATATTTCTACTTACCTCACGCTCAATAAATTCAATTCCAAGAAATTTAAAGACATCCTTTGGATGACGATCAGACGCTTGTAAGATATACCGAGAGTAGTTAGCTGGTGAAAGGCAGTAAGCGGCGTGTAAGACAAGATAGAAATTGATACTCATAATCGCCTGCGGTCAAGAAAAAAATGACACTGAAATGTCCAACACCACGAGGCAAAGTGACACATCATACAAAATTATCCATGGTTTAAAATCGGTAGATTTAAATAACAGATATTTGGTGACGTGGTTATAATCGATACCTATATTGTATTCTGTGGTCAGATAACCCGTATGTCGACTCAGAAACAATGTACTTCCTGCTTCCTATCAGGCCTACCAATTAACATGATTAATGAATAGAAATATATACTGATATATGAATAAATTAAGCATTGTCTTTGGACATGTGTTTGCATGTTGATCCCCACCCAGCATACATTCAATAAAAACATAATGAATATTTGAAATTCCGACCTTTGTTCTAATATTATTTGTAATACAAATTATGTGAATACTTCTGTCAACTCAACGGCTATGGTTAATGATAAACGCCGGTCAATGCAATAAAAACACTGCAGTTTTTGCTCATTTATTTTAATTCGATTACACGCTATGTTACACCTAAAAACGTTACATTAAATTAATCAACGATGCCTGTACCAAGGTGTCGAATTACACTTTAGTATCACGTTCTAAAAATAAGTGAAGCTGAGGAAAAGGGGCGCTTCCTTTCGGGGGCCCCAGGGTTTTAGTACGGTTCGCAGGAAACGGTCGCTCCTATTACCCTTCATGCTTTATCAGAAGATTTTCCTCACATACGCCACATGTAATCTATTTACAAACGATCAATGTTACTTTTCTTCTTTCAACGCACAATTTGATCACAAATCTAGGTGTCTTTTGGTTATTCAAACTCCGAATTGAAACATGAAGGATTGTACATCACATTGCCTGACCTTCAGGGAGACTATGATCTCCATTCCGCTATAATCTAAATATATATATATTAGAATTGATGTAAATATGGGTGAATCGTTTACTTTAGATGTAACATTTGAAGGCTGCATGCACATTTCATGTAAATCATTAACAAAATGATCCATGCGGTGTTCAACGTAACACCGTCGCAGTGCAAGCTGACGCCCTGCTTTTTTTAAAAAGCCCTATGTGGCGTATGGTGAATTCTTGCCTCGTCAAAATAGGAATAACGCCTCCACAATCACGAAGTGTTCATCTCTACAAAAAATGATATATGAAGTACATAGAACTGAATTCAGAGATTCGGTTCACGATATATTTACCGGTCTCACGCCCATTTTCCGTAGCAGAATCCTCCTCGGTGTCCGCTAGCAGATTACCACGCTACCAGCACGGTCACACGTCACGAGAGCATGAAGAGCATGGCTTCCTCTCAAGCGCATGCGTGATACCTTCAAGGACATCATCAACTGATCGTTCCCAGTCAAAGTTGTTTGACCCCTGACACGGCATAATGATTTCATCAGCTGCCTTATCAACATAATATTACACTTCTCATTTGGCAAGTTACCTACAATGAAAGGAAGAATGATATTGCAAAATAAGAGAATCACAATTTTTTCATGAAAATATTTACACTGTTCTCACAGTCTGATTTATAGTGTATCGACATCATCCTCTCTCCATCCTCTACATTCTCACACACCAGAGCTGTTATTTCTTCCGTGACACTTCGAAATAACGACGAAATACTAGCAATTGACGGCGCGTTTTGGACGGTGCCGTAAAAGAGGCTGTAGTTTACGACGATGATCCTCTACGGAAAATTCGTAAAATACTCGGATGTTCTTACTCTTTCCATTATGAAGCAAGATATCGCGTATTCTAATTTATTCATATATTTCAAAAAATGACTGATATGATATTTTCAGTACGCGTAATATCTGATGTTTGGAACCGGAAAACAATATTGTCATGAACGAAGAGACAAACCAAATAAGGCTATACAGTACTGGTTATTCTTTCAATACAGAAGAACAGTTTTCCCTAGCTGAGGTCAAAATTGAACGATTTAAATAAAGCAAGACCAGCATCATGATGTCATTATTTATAATTTATGAATATTTAACTACTTAATCGACCCATGTCGGTGTATTGTAATTTGCATAATAGACTCATTAACGTATAGCGCATAATTAATTAAGTATGAATTGTCTGAACTCCAACATTATCTTTAGAATCGGTAACAGCTGTTCATTTATGGCAGTTTTTCCAACTTGAAGTTCAAAAGCAAATAATTATCGTTGAATAAAAAAAATACTTTTTTACAACATCGACGTTTCACGTGCTTATAAACTTTGTTAGTGTCATGTGATAGTTACTGATGTGACCAGTGGGTTCCAATCGAGACAGTCCCAATGACATTTTGATTAAAAAGTACGAGTTCCGGTTTCGTATGGTCACGTGATAGCGAATTTCAAATCGTGTGATCACATGATGGCGTGTTTTGCATTCAGAGGATAATGTAACAACGACTGTAAAAAAAAAAGCATTCTAAGCATTGTTACGAGGAACACTGGATATTTTTACTACATTTAAATGGTAATTGCCGACATAAATTCTTACCATCGGCTAATAACTACCATTACAGTTCAGTAAACATGTGAATTGAGAATATGCACGAACTCCTGTTATTTTTTAATAAAAGTTCAAGAGAAAGCCTCCAGTCAGTATGAATACATAAAGAGTGCAAGGCACGTAGGTTTCTCCTTAACCGTTGAAAATTTATCGAATATATTCACACAAAGTAGCCTGTTCAGATTTGAAAAGAAGACTGTTGTAAACCACGGAATAGGGTTAACGTTATTATATAGACTATCACTGCAGAATGTAAATGTTTAACAGCTGCGAATTCATACTTCAAATTGGTCGTTTAGACGTGAACTACACTAACATGGAAAGCTGTCACCTTCACAGTGCACACTTCATGGAAATCGATATTATTACCGGCTGTATATGTGCTATGCACTGCTATTGCATTCAATCTGATCAGACTGGAGTGTTAATTGGTGATTTCATCTTAAAAACACGACATCATTATGGCTGCTATGAAAGTGGAATGGTAGCGAGAGAGAGAGAGAGAGAGAGAGAGAGAGAGAGAGAGAGAGAGAGAGAGAGAGAGAGAGAGAGAGAGAGAGAGAGAGAGAGAGAGAGAGAGAGAGAGAGAGAGAGAGAGAGAGAGAGGAGATGAACTCAGATATTAAGACAATTAAACAGACCGTCAAATTCTATTGGGAACTAAGTATTCAATTGAGTCGTGACACTAAATAATGACTATTTTCCCAAACGTCTTCTCTACTGTAATGTCAGGAAGTGGAGTATTTTCTAAGCAAATTGCAAGTGAAAGGCTTCAATATGTCAGAATAGTATTATCACATCAGGGTTTTCTTAGAATACATTGTGTTAAAACCAAACCTGTACTTGTTTTGAAATACAGCCATTCACAGACAACATACATTGAAGGCATTGTAACTGGTGTATGCAGGTACGTAACCATCGCATATAAAAATTAGGCTGTTTCACGAGACACTAAGTAGGCAGATTGATACATGGGTTCAAAGTTCAAAGTTCATCACTGAAAAGACTTTTACTTAAACAGATGGGGTCGCAGATGGTTTGAATATTTCAACGATAGGCTTATGAATAAAACAATAGATATAAATAATTACATGTGACTAGAAGCACTGTTTTGTGTGCGTGCGCGCGCGCGTGTGTGTGCGCGCGCTTGCTTGCTTGCTTCGTGTATGTATGTATGTATGTATGTATGTATGTATGTATGTATGTATGTATGTATGTATGTATGTATGTATGTATGTATGTATGTATTTGTGTATGTATATGTATGTGTACCTGACATAAAAAGTCGCCGAATTCGCCCCGCAGTGACTAACGAATTCAGTTCTGTAGTCAGTTTTTTTTTTCAATTAGACATATCAAGTTAGGTTTGGCAATAATATCAAAAGTAAAAATATAATACAGTTTAAAAAACATTGAGCGGACTGGTTCTTAAATGTGTTAAAGAATTTACTTTATTACACACTCAGTTACAAGTTGATTTTATGGCAGTTGTCATGGTTGATAATAGTGAATCTACATTAAAATCAAATAACTAAGCCGCGTCCAACGATCATATATTTAGAGTGAGTCATTAAGTGTTGTGAAATGAACGAGAGCAAACCGCTGTATAGCTCTAAAACGGTCGTTTCTAACACTTCTGATGAATGTTTCGATTTCGATTCAACCACAATTGTGTCAGTTTCAATTTTGTTGTCGATTACATTGAGGGAGAAACCTAATGTCAAACGACAGCTTAGAGTGATTCAATGTTCTCAACGCTGATCAGATAGCTCAACTAATGATGTTCAATTTTCTCGACAATCGTCGTAAATAAAGCATGATATAAGAAATAATGATAGAAAGTGACAATGTCATGGAGGTGAAAACAAGCTTAGTTAAGACTGCCAAAGTCAATGTCAAGTTGTTATTTTCAAAGTCTCGTCAAATCAATGTGCATTTCGTCAGTGGAATTAAAGAACTCAGTGTCCACAATACAGAACACAAAGAGTTCAGAAATATGAAGCTGGTATTTGAAAGTGTACACAACACACCATGGGTGATGTCGTTCTTTTTTAATTACTGTTGTTTACGTCATTGTTTTCATACACGAACTTTAGGAATTTCCGACAATTTCCGACGAAAGACGGAAATATACGAAATGACAATATTCTTTATTTATGCTAAATAATTGGTACACGAGCCAAAGTACTTAGAATCATGGTGAGTACCACATACTAAAATAATGATAAACAACGTTGCAAATCGTGTGTCTTATCAACAAGGTCAAGGGTCAACGAGGTCAAAAGTCAGTATCACGTCCATTTTGGAAACTGATTCTTTCTCAGATTAAAATACATGAAGTGGGAAATACAAGAACAACGAATTATAACAATAAACTCTTTGTACTCTATGCGATCATAAAAACCCCAGCAAGTAAAAAAGTGACCGTTTGTTAGTTCAACTAGATTACTGAGTATTCATGTGTTTTAAAAAAGGAAAACAATCCTCAAGATTACAACCTGGGAACAGGCTGGTAAAGTTTTAATAAAAGCGGGTTTCTTCATTCCAGAATCTACTGATAATATTGATGGTCGATTTTTACAACATGGTCCTTCAGTTTGTGCATTATAAGCATATCTCGCCACAACAATGGCGCTTTTGATGATTATGATATGTTATGCCTATAAAATGCACATAATGATATCAATATTTTAGTAGCCTTATCTTACTACGCTTGACCGGATTACTATGGCGTACTAGTTTGCATCATGCCATCATTGCCAAAGGCGCCTATAATCACGTCTGTACATGTTTGCACTGTTAAATATTCATTCTAAGGTTTTAATGTCATTTTGTTAAAATATATAAATGTATTGGCAATAAATCATATGCACAACATTATATGTAGGTTTACATTAAAGTCGGTACGATAAGTTGATAACACACGGTATAGTTTCAGTCGCTGTAACACGACCTTTTAATCCATTTCAACTTTGCAAGTCGTCTGAAAATTTGGCTAAACGTCTAAAAATGATTGGTTCCTAATTTTTAATGCCGACCCTAAACTACTTTTTTACGTATTCAAATAATAAAATCTCGAAAATTAAGAAGTCTCGCGAGAAATAGTGGATGCGGAAACTGACATCAACTTTAAAAAGACAGTATGAAACTGTTCTTCCAATCTGTAATGGCTGTACATCTGATGGGAAGAAATCAATAACATAGATACCATATAGAAAACAACGGAAAACATAACTACCTGAACTAGACACTCATCACATTTTTTTTTTAAAACAACTACCTACCCCATGGCCACTTATTGTAAAATTGAGTGTAGAACCGGAACCACACAATTGTTTTTATACCTGGTAACAGACATTTTACTATAGCTATTCTGTACTTATATCAATATCAATAGCGACAAATACTGATGTATACTAGCCTTAATTAATTAATGTTAATAAACTATTTCGAATAATGAACAAAAATAAATTTTTCAAGGACAGGTGTCAACAATTGTCGAGTTTTTCGTTTATTTCTCCTTTCGCTCTTCCCTTTCTCTGGTGCGACTCCGTTCCTGTTACAATGACACTCGTACACAGACATTGCGACTTGGTAGACTCGGCAATTACGTGATGGTGCTGAGGCTAGCCGTTTCCTCCATAACAACCAACCACATCCACCAAATGTTAATGTCTCATGAGCTCCGACCCAGTACGTCATTTCAACTTCCGGAGAAACAGGTCAACTCTCTGTCCTGATGGGCCGTCGACATCTATGACCCCAAGATACAGGTCAAGAAGTCCACGTTCCCACATCGTCAGCATATTGGGAAACCATACCTCTTTAGTACGTCGCATTGTTGAAAGTTAATGAGACCTGACCTGGTACACCCTATGTTATTTAAGGTATCCGACACTTCATTTACTTTACCACCCAACAACACACACTTTGGTAATGACCTGTAATTGTATACTAAACCATTTCTTTCTTTCAACTTTTTTTTGGAATCCATACTCAGTAATTCACTGTACATGGATGATAAATGAGACAAAAAAAGTTACACTTTTAGAAGGGTCGATGACTTATGTCTGTCTGAAAGCCGTCCTCTCATAACGGATGCTCGTGTCAACAAAACTAACGTGAAAACTCGCATAAGTTGCAGTTTTGTTTCCGAAGTCTCAGATATATTCTAATTTATTCAAATTTCAATTGCTTCAGTTTAGTATACGTTCACTGTGTCTTTATATCCCTGTGTCCCTGTCTGTGTCTCTGGTCATCGATTTCTTTGTATCTGTTTGCCTGCCTGTCCTGAACCCCTCTCTTTATCTATCTATCTATCTCTCTCTCTCTCGCTCTTCTACCTGTCCTGCCTCTTTTTCTGTCTGTCTGTCTGTCTGTCTGTCTGTCTGTCTGTCTGTCTGTCTGTCTGTCTGTCTGTCTGCCTGTCTGTCTGTCTGTCTGTCTGTGTCTGTCTGTCTGTCTGTCTGTATGTATGTATGTATGTATGTATGTCTGTCTGTATGTATGTATGTATGTATGTATGTATGTATGTATGTATGTATGTATGTATGTATGTATGTATGTATGTTATCTCGACACTGTGTGAGAAGAGCCTTTGGCTCAACAGTCTATCGAGTTTAAATAAAGTCTAATAATAATAATAATTTGTATGTATGTATGTATGTATGTATGTATGTATGTATGTATGTATGTATGTATGTATGTATGTATGTATATGTGAGTCTGTGTCTGTGTGAGTCTGTCAGGCTGGCTGTCTGTCTGTCTATCTGTCTGTCTGTCTGTCTGTGAGTCTGTCTGTCTGTCTGTCTGTCTGTCTGTCTGTCTGTCTGTCTGTCTGTCTGTCTGTCTGTCTGTCTGTCTGTCTATCTGTCTGTCTATCTGTCTAGTGTCTCTCTCACTTACAAAATACATTTCAAGTTTAAGTCCCAAACATAGAAATCAGGTTGTCCAATACATGATACTACTAAATATCATTGAAAATATAACAGAACAGATCTGATGATGTTGTGATATATATCCTCGACAGTCGCCTCCCTAAAGCATTGATAGATGTGATTTCATTTCTACTGAAGTTTGTCCACTCGTCTAGTCACATTCACGTGAACAAAACGTGATTTGTTTAGCAGTATATACACTCAGTAATCGATCGGATGGAACTCCTTGGTTACAAATATCCCTAAGATTCCAACTACGCTCTAACATTTCAATAATTGAATACTATTGTACATTGATATTTCAACAAACATTAAATATTCAAGACGGTTTATTTTCTCTGCTCCCATGGAACTGGACTCTCTCTCTGTTTATGACAATAATGTATTCATTTACAGTATTCATTTATATGATCGTTTACTAGATGCCTTGCGGCTAATTTTAAAATATTATCATCACGTATACGTTGTTTGATGTAACAAAGAATGCAGGCCATGATTAATCAATTAGATTTATTATGACCAAAAACTACAAACACCGTCTTCGAAATGCAAAACCGTGTGATTGATAATCGACTAATGATAGATTATAATGAGAAAGTGATATATTTCACACATAGTCAATTATTTTGGAGTCATTCATATTGTTTTCCTTGTGGGTGTATTTCATTTTATTTGACAGTCAGTCGTTTGATAGTTCAAGGCTTTTACAATAGAAATGATACAACTAGTATACTGTATATCACTATATCACATTGTTCATACTTCCCAGAGTATAGTGTATATCTCTTTGAATACTGGGTTGATCTTCTTCTTTTTTATAAAGTAAGGCGTTCTGGTAATGGACGGGATCAATAGTTCAATGTAGGATAAATAAGTATTCTTTTAGTTAGGCCTCAGACCCCCCCCCCCCCCACAACTTAAATCAGTATGTAGTAGTATGTAGTGCTATGAAGACAAAGCCAGTATGTAGTAGTATGTAGTGCTATGAATACAAAGCCAGTATGTAGTAGTATGTAGTGCTACGAATACAGAGCCAGTATGTAGTAGTATGTAGTGCTATGAATACAAAGCCAGTATGTAGTAGTATGTAGTGCTATGAATACAAAGCCAGTATGTAGCAGTATGTAGTGCTATGAATACAAAGCCAGTATGTAGTAGTATGTAGTGCTATGAATACAAAGCCAGTATAGTATGTAGTGCTATGAATACAAAGCCAGTATAGTATGTAGTGCTATGAATACAAACCCAGTATGTAGTAGTATGTAGTGCTATGAAGACAAAGCCAGTATGTAGAAGTATGTAGTGCTATGTATACAAAGCCAGTATGTAGTAGTATGTAGTGCTATGAATACAAAGCCAGTATGTAGTAGTATGTAGTGCTATGAATACAAAGCCAGTATGTAGTAGTATGTAGTGCTATGAATACAAAGCCAGTATCGTATGTAGTGCTATGAATACAAAGCCAGTATGTAGTAGTATGTAGTGCTATGAATACAAAGCCAGTATGTAGTAGTATGTAGTGCTATGAATACAAAGCCAGTATGTAGTAGTATGTAGTGCTATGAATACAAAGCCAGTATGTAGTACTTAGCATGTAGTGCTATGAATACAAAGCCAGTATGTAGTAGTATGTAGTACTATGAATACAAAGCCAGTATGTATTAGTATGTAGTGCTATGAATACAAAGCCAGTATGTAGTAGTATGTAGTGCTATGAATACAAAGCTAGTATGTAGTAGTATGTAGTGCTATGAATACAAAGCCAGTATGTAGTAGTATGTTGTGCTATGAATACAAAGCCAGTATGTGAGGAAAATAGTGCTTTTACTGACACTTTGATATATTTTACTGCCATGCATTTACTATAGTAAAAATTCTCCCATTTTCATTCTCACAAACCACAGCTGTTATTTCTTCCGCCATACCACGAAATAACAGTAGGGCACGTACTGGACGGTGCCGTAAAAGAGGCCGTGATTTGCGACGATGCCCATTTTCAATTGACAACATGTTTTTAGAAATTTTTTTATTTAAAACATCAATTAAAAGTAATCGTTTTTGTAGGGTGAGAACCAAAATGGTTCAACACCCCCCCCCCCAGTAAAAAAATTCAGTGTTTTATCCTACAATGATGATTACATATTAAAATGGTCTAGTATACTATCCTACAGATGGTGTTATTTAAATTGTATTATAAATCTGACATAGTAATATATTTCATTCAAAAACTAACATTGAATAACTGATAATAATTGATTCAACACAGCTATAGAAAAAAATTGACACCGCCAATCGACAAAGGAAGAACATGTGTGTGATACGTATTGAAAATTTCGTGGGGTGACATCAGAGGAACGAAGGATGTGGAGATGTGGAAGTTAGATTATTAATGTCATCTTTACACTGTATGCGCCATTTTGTTTATTCAATAAAGCTAACCCCACAAACTCTCCAACGAATATCTCGAGGATTGATATACATGTACACGTTATATGATAAAGAATTTCACAGAATAATACAGTGTCGTGGAGTGTGTGGCAACGCAAACATTACGTGGTTCTAATTTGTAAAAAGTTTTATGTATCATACGTTGTCTACATTGATGAAATTAAGAGAAGGTAAACAGTTTCGTAGTTTCCATGACTTACCACTGATGTATACCGTTGTGAGGAACACACAAAACGAGAAATGAAATTCGTTCTACGTCGTGATCTTACTTCCTATGGAGACAGTGTTTTCAATTCCACCCAACCTGATATACAATTACAAGCACCTGTACACTTGCCGCCTACAATTCTATACAATATGTGGAATGTAGTCCCTTGATAGTGATGCCATGACAAGCATGATAAATGTAGTTATTTAGTTGCAATAAATAATGTCTCCAATTCTCGTACAGGTGTACATCAACACTGCACGATAATAACCTTTCCAGTAACAAGGCTATGAACTCAAATACCCGTACACTGTACTACTGTAACACAATTCCCTTTGACTTTACATTGATACCAAGTAAAATTTTCGAAACAAGACCTAACCTAGACACGTGTAAAATAAAGGACATGGTATACTCATGCCAAGTGTTATCACATGAGAACAGGTTTCCTTCCCTTACTCACGCCTTCCTGTTGGACTGACCCGCCCGGATATTCCCGGTTATGCGGAGCATTGCAAAGACACACACAATGAAATTAACCAGACAATTTGCCTATTCACAGTTGGCATGTCATTGAAATCAAACAATCTAACACTAACTTAACAATAGCAAACCATTTTTAACAAAATCGTTTGTCATTTTTTCCATTTTTATGTTATCGACGTCTTTCATACACACAATGTATTCATATTCACTATTAGTTGGTCAAGTCATACGATTATTGCTTTTTTGTTCTTTTGTATACATTTTCAATATCGATAAAAAAATTCCCACAGAATTTCTTTTCATTAGATATGAAGATGGTATGCGTTACGTAAACAATAAAGATTATGACAATGAAAACAGAAAATCAAAATTTCGATCAAACAGAGCGCAGATAAAAGGAGAAATCGGCGTGTCATTGCAAACTAAACATGTTAGGACTCGTGAAAATGTCAATATCCAGTCAAAGCGAACACAATCTGTGGAATATCGTGACAGAGCTTTGTCCATTTTCAGTCAGACAGTAAAGAGAGTGAAATAAATCACCAAACACACCAATGTGGTACAAAGGAAACCATCAAAGGGCGCCTAAAATATGGTTAAAAGCCATTAGAATTGTACCGTGTGTTGTACTAGGTATTGGAGAATCTACTCTGAGTGGGACTAATGGAACTAGCATAGCAGTGCCAATGAGTCATGGGCCGTTTTATCAACGGCGTGAGTGGCTGTAATACTGTAATAAGTCATTGTTCGTCGTCAACGAACAATGACACATTCTAGGAGGGCATATTTTTTGACGAACTCATCGAAATTGCAAACTTTTTGACGCTATACGTTTTAAATTCAGTTAGATGTGTTGTTTTAACGGAAAGTCGAAAACAGTTCACTTCAAAATGAACGTAATCAGCCGCTCTCAGCAACAACGTCCCTGACTGGCCATTTACAAATTACTTGTATGTTGGCGATCGCTGTAGCTCGTAAATGTGTTTATACTATACTATACATGTATATAACAATTGTACATTATGTATTTACGTTTGAACACGCTCAAAACTAACACTAACCACACCATTGTTTACATTATATACACATCTTCCAAAAAATGGTCAATCAATACTGAATATCCGAAACAATATTTCGGCTATCTCAGCGGTGCCGTTGCTCATTTATTTTCTCGGCACGTTCAAGATAAGTGCTCGGAAAGTTGAAAATTGTCCTTTGTTATTGGACTCTTTCTATAGTGGTGTTTTAAAATGTAAAGCACGATGGGATAAGTTTAAACTTACTTAGCCGATGAAGTTAGATCGCCTGACTGCACAGCCAAATTGAGATTTGACGAATTTATCTTAAAATCGTCTCGAACGACAACAAAATGGCCGACCAATGACCTGAGCTGAATCTAGATAGCGATGTACTAGACAACTGTATACACTCGTTTCGGTTTTAAAGTGCTAATTTCTCCCGACTTTCTCACTTGAGAACATACTGCTTTGTTTATAATTGTTAAAGTGAAACATTTTATCTAAATGCACGTAGACTGAACTGTTTTACAATATAAATTTGCATCTTACTCTATATACACAACCGAGACTATCGGGCGAGCAAAAAAGAACTTTTACACCTCTTTTGTCGCACAACCATCATAGTTAATGTTATCTTCCGAGTTTACGAAATTACAGCAAGTCTTTGTTTTTGCTGTTGATATTGGTAGGATGGGGAAATGAAAGGAAGTATATATGACCTTGTTCAGTCCAGGATGGCTATATTTAATAGGTGCTACTGAAATTAAAAGAATATTTTTGTTCTTATTTCAATTTCATCCTCAAATCGACAACCCGAATGAAAACCGAGAGAAATTTACGACGATTTTCTATCATTGCTTATGTCTTCATATTTAAGTACAGTGTAAATCGGTCTTTAGCCAGATTTGTATAATTTCAAAATTTTGTCATAACTAACGGTTGAAAGGAGAATTTTTGCAATAAACTCACACATATATTGTTTACAGCTCTGTCCGTTTTTGCCTTTGCAGGTCTCTTTGTTATGTTTAGAATAGACATCTTTGAAAAGGAGCGATTTTCTGTCTCAGGTTGGAACTCAACACATTATCAAAGGTAGTTTTGTAGAAAGTAATTTTACGTACTAGGTATGAAATATGATTTTGGAACAGACTTAAGAATATGACAATAAAGAATTCTAGCAATTATAGATACGTAAATCATTGCTAGCAATTGAGTTTACCGGAAAGTCTGCATCATACCGCATCAAGTATTTCATGCCCAATTTTCCCGCCATCTCAGTTCTTCCGTACCGTTTTAAATGTTAAGTAATTTCAACAAACAAGATATGAAATTGTGATGTAGAGTGGAATTTAAGGTATTATTAAGTCTAAGGTATTTTACTGAAGTTAGTACAATGAAGTAGTTTGAAAAAATAGTGACGGATTCGGGAAGATTAGTTCCATCAATGTAAGAATGGCGAATTGGCATTTCCTTCTACTAAAAAAATAACTTGAACACTGCATTCACTAAAAATAGACATGTAGCATGCCTATATTAATACAACACACGTTTTTGCGAAAGGGGCGCTCGATCCAGCACGTCGATATACTATTAAGAATATATATTAAATACCTGTACAAAGACTGATCCAATATCGTTTAGTTCCCTGTTGATACTGCTACATCGGTCGACAAGTGTGCTGACTGCAAACATTTTACCCTCTACAGAAACTGAGCAGCTGATATGGACGTCGAAACGTGTTGTCACGTGACATTGACAGATCCCCATGTAATTGTATTCATCACGTGAAGGGAACACAGGTGTGCCCTCGAATACTGTGTCGTTCCTGTACATGCAATGAATATATTGTTATCTCAATATTGCCACAGAACGGGCTTCGCATCGTAAATATTTGGAATTTTATCGCGACAAAAGGATAATTCATTTTTCGCTTAATGAATACTGAAAGAGGAATTCGGTCAGAAAGTAGCATGATGCAACAAAACTCGAACATGTTGTTTCAAAACGTACCACAATAATCTATAATTTTATGACAAGCCGTTGCTATTTAAGAGAGAATTTCCCAGGATCACGTGGAAAGATGTTTATTATATGTTCGGACTTGTTTTATATATTTCTGCTAATCATCCGATGCTTCTCCCCCAACTAAGATCACGCCATCCAAATGATTCACCCTCACGCGATGCTACATGTATTTAATATGAGGGGGTTGTCATATGTCTTGGGACCAATATACTATATCAACATTTAGTTCTCATGTTATTAAAGTTCAAGTCATCAGTGGCCATTTTGAAAATATGAAGCTGGTTAAGTTGTACACAACGACTCCATATTGTCATACTCGTAGTACCTATTATATGTGTATATCTGTAGCTAAGCTAAGATTTTGCAGACGAGGATTGCACGACATATCATAAACACGTGAATTTCGTTTGTTCCTTAAATATACCTCAACCTAACAATCGACTACTGTGTAAACCTAGCACTAAGTATGCTGCTGAATGAAAAAATTCAGTTCCTACTGCACACAACCTTAGTACACTATCACAGCTTATTGGTAGGCTTAAGGCTATTCATAGCAATTTGTTACTACATTTGCATGCTAGTTAAGTTTTTGAAATAAAAAATAGCTTATAATCACAAGTTCGTGCAATTTTAGGAAATTAACCCTAATAACGTCTATATTTAGAATGTAAACCTAAAATTAAGCTCCATTTTACTGTTCGTCGGTCTCGACTGATTGTAAAATAAAATGCAGCCTCTAGCACCTGGTCAAAACGTGAGTGCATTTCAAGGCTTATTGGGATATTGGGGCAAGCCTACATGTATACATAATATTTCTACATTTCTACAAGGCGTTATTTTCGCATTCTTATATTTTTTTATTTGAATGTCTGAATAATATAAGTGACTTTAAAAGAAGTTCTGCATTTTGATTTGTTAAACAATCGCTTTAGTCAATATAAAACTAACCTCCTCCATACACACACACACACGCGCGCGCGCGCGCGCATAACTTAAGCTGTTCTTTGTTACCCCGGCTAAGCAATCAATCTAAATAAACTGTATTTTGGAATATTCTCTAAACATTGATAATGAAACGTTATTTCTCTCGCTTTGTTACCTGTAAGTAGTGATACAGTTTTAAGATGATCAGAAAACAAGGTCGTCTTTCTATATTCCCTATAACACGTTATCATTTATCACAGTTTTCTATATGCGACTCGAAAATATATCTTAGCCCTAGAGGGGGTTTGTAGACTTTTGCATTCAATCTGTCATACGATAGGCAGCATCGCTATACAATGACATCTTACAAAGACTTAATACATGCATTACTAGTAAAGGATGTTAATGGAATAGTCCCTGAAAGTCTAAACAGAGAAGTGTAAACGAAATTTTATCTTAACTTTCACATTCCTAATTCTTGCTTCCTGTTTGTATAAGTTGATAATCAAACAATGAAATCATTTTAAGAATATTATCTTGTTCCGTTTTCTCTCTCTTACGTGACTTATCATCTTACACTTGTACAGTAATTATCAGGCTTGGTAAAAAAAAGGGGGCCGGACGAGGCTGTGCAATTGGTGATATGTGCAGCTGAGTTCCACTCAGCGTGACGTCATAATTGACACCTTTGAATTTGACAGGACAATCCCCTAAGGCTTGTACAAAGTCTGACCAATTAATATGTAAATTAATATTGAATTTCCATAGCTGTTTATATTGAGTGGACTGTACAGCTGTCTAGTTTGACCATGATGGTATTATTTGTAAAAGTAAGAACTGTAATGATAAATGCCATTGCTACTGATATTGGCCTATTGATGAGACTTGCCATCAGTTGAGGCAAACTAACATTTACTCTTACAAAAATGAAATATTACCTCGTTATAAAGGAACCCTCCTAAGAACTGTCTACACTCCCCTTGATCCGTTTTGTTATCCTCTTATTCCACGTAGATAATTCATCGTTTCTCTCTGTCCATCAAAATCATAATTTTGTAACTATACAAATAAAACGGCCAACACATCGACACATACAGTGTACAACTGATCAAATACCATATTATATGTTATTATTTGTAAAAGTAAGAACTGTAATGATAAATGCCATTGCTACTAATATTGGCCTAATGAGCTGAGGCAAACTCTCTCTCTCTCTCTCTCTCTCTCTCTCTCTCTCTCTCTCTCTCTCTCTCTCTCTCTCTCTCTCTCTCTCTCTCTCTCTCTCTCTCTCTCTCTCTCTCTCTCTCTCTCTCTCTCTCTATATATATGTATATATATATATATATATATATATATATATATATATATATATATATATATATGTGTGTGTGTGTGTGTGAGTGTGTGTGTGTGTGTGTGTGTGTGTGTATAAACCCAGTATATGTAACATGTCTATACTGGAGTAAACAATGCTCAGTGCTCAATACATTTGTATGTACAGAGGTATAATTAATCGTCTGATGATCGCAACAGTGTGGAACACTGTGTTACGGCTCTGTGTATCTTACTTGATACTGATATATATATATATATATATATATATATATATATATATATATATATATATATATATATATATATATATATATATAGATAGATAGATAGATAGATAGATAGATAGATAGATAGATAGATAGATAGATAGATAATTTGGATAAAGGCGTTTCATTTGGGAGAACAGTGATCAATACAATATCAGATCATTATAGATATATTGACTTAATATGAAATAATAAACAAACATAACATAACATAATGTTAGTATGATATAATATAATATAATATAATATAATGTACGGGTATATGGATGAAAGCATCGCAAAACGCCTAGGAAATGTATTTCCTGTAATTATCCATGAAAACCAGTGTATTTTAATACAATGGGATGTAGAATTACATTCGCCTAATAACTGACATCATTCAAAAGAGCGGGATAAAATGGCATTTCGTTCGGGGGATAATACACATATCTTGGCAACTGCATAGGGACTTTTGTAATATAATTTTTAAAATTTAATCAAACACTATGGAGTGAATCTCGATATCATTTCGTAATTTACTGTTTCATTTATTTCCGAATATCGACCATTGAAATGCGAAATTACAGTGAAGGATTTGAACAGCGAACAAACAGACCGGAAAGCGTGTAAAACAGAATATTCATGTAAAACAGAATAAAACAGAATATTCATGTTTGAAAACAGTTTCCTGGAAATCCAGTTGGTATTACCCAGAATTCATCACGTTGCTGCTGGAATGGGAAAAGAGGGTAATATCTTGATACACCACAACCCATATTTTGTCTGTAGATGAGTTCTACAATAATACCATTTTTACTTACGAGTACATACTTCCTGCTTTCATTGGGTGGGGGATGTAGAAGCAGTATTCTGAATTTTATCCTTCAGGATTACTCTCAGTTTTATCCTTGCTAAAATTGGACTTCTTCTCACATTTCCAATCTAATTTCAACTTTTTGATAGTAAATGTCTAATTTACTGAATATTTCAATACTTTATGAAAATGACACAATAGATAAATCATAATATTAGGCGCGCACCTGTGTTTAATCAGCAATACAACACAGATTTCACATGTATGTCGGTGATACATCATTTACTGGATAAAAACTGGGTGTCGATTAAGTCAGTTATCACCCTGTCATTTAGCCAAATTCTCAGAAACATGAATCACTCCTGCATCTCTGTAAATCCATTACATCTCCCTGCATGCACTTTAAGGTCAATAGGTCGACGATTTCACGTGCCCTTCCTGTGATCAATCAACGGCTCTTAGTAGAACTAGAGAACAGTTACAGCCACCGCCAATTTTAAATTTTGCTATTAACCACTTTTAGGGTAGTAGGAGGCAATTGTTATAAGCTAATGGAAGACGTGTAAAGTAACAAGGGGTGTGCATTGCGAAACCGGGGGAGGGGTCTTTAAACATCACCCTTTTCTGACCATACACCTCACACAAACTTGATGAAAGTTTCAGTATATGAAGATCTTTGAATGAAGTTAACTTCAAGAAGTAAAATGTGACTGTATTAAATAAAATTACAGATAATCGTGATTCTGCATTTGTTAGGGTAGAGGGAGAAATGGCTTAGGGATTATCCATGAATGTTTCCCCTATTCATTCCTCAATTATGTGTGTGTGTGTGTGTGTGTGTGTGTGTGTGTCTGTCTGTCTGTCTGTCTGTCTGTCTGTCTGTCTGTCTGTCTGTCTGTCTTCTCTGTCTTTATATACTTTCTGTTTGTCCGCATACTAATGTTTTCACGACTGTTTGTTTATTTCCTTTAATTTTATAGCTACCCTTTTCCCTCCCCACATTCCGTTTCTTTGAAGTGTCCTTTCTAAATTGTCATGTGAATGAAACAAATTACCCTATTGATAACACGATATGACCTTCCCCAGCTTTACTTACCCCATGGTCTCGTCGGTCATTATGGAACCCTTTGCAATTTGCTAGCGTCAATATGTCGGGTAGAGTCGCCACTTTGTCGTCAACGCGGCAAATAAAACTGCACCAACTGAATGAATGTTCGACTTTGACAGAGTGAAACTTTTCACGTTGAAAAGAAAGCTTACGGTCGAACAAAAATAAATGTGACGTTTGGTTGTTATTTTCAGCGTTTATTGTATGGGCTTAAGTGTCCATCTGATTAAAAAGTGCTCTACTAAGTGTGTAAGAGTTTAAAGGTGTCATTGACTTGGAGTCGCAGAATGTTGTCCTATGAGATGTGACCGGGTTCATTGTTCATTTGGCCATCTTGACAGACAGATTTAGTCACATTTATACGATTTAACAAGATAAATGATGTTTACAATGTGAAGAACATAGTCTGTCTTTTTTTTATACAAGTTTGAAATACTTGAATTGTCGCCAAATTTGTAAAGCTGCGAAAGAAAAAAATCCTTTTGCAAGTTGCATCCAGTTTAATTCTCATCTCAAACAAATGTATGATGTCGTAGTCTATATTGTGGATAGGTGAACTCGACTCAGCAACCCTGATGTGCCTTTGTCTACAGTTTTGGCTGTAGATTTACAGGATGGGGCGAGAAATGAGATGTAAATTGAACTTACAATCTACATCATAGGTTTTAGCTTAGGATGGGGTTATTATTACATGTTTATTTGTCCAAGCTGGGCATGCGCAATAACAACATGGCTAAGATGTAAAATTACAACCATATAAAGGCCTTACGTACTTGTCATAAAAAGTGAAATAAGTTCAAATCTCTTTAAGAAAATTGGACCTCATCGTCTGCATGTTATTCTGGATCAGAACTCAGACTCGCAATCATCATTTTGAATTATATCCCGGATGATTGAGAAGGCTTTTCAGTCATATCACTCACTCTTTTAATTTCCCGATGGAAAAGTAAGAATTCCGGAGGAAAAAACAAAGATGTCCGGAAAGAGCGCTTACAGAAAAATTAAGTTATTCTTTTTTTCTGGGAAAATAAGTAATGTAAGCTGGCTATGATGAATTCTCAAAAGGACATATTACCAAATGAATTGTATTCAAAAATACTATCCATCAGAGACGTATAAACGTCAACGTCGTGGTGTAATAGGTCATGACATTTTCCTAGAGTGGTTTACAAAATTAATTCTTTCTCAGATCAAGCCATGAATGTTTTGTAACGTGCTCATTCTAACTCTAAAATTTTGATATTTAACATTTATTCACTAACGAAGGTCATAAATTGATGTCCTAAAAATCTTTTACAAAACACATCATTTTGGTCACATTGTTTTGGCACAAAAGAGGTTAAAGGAAAATATTCTTCCGGTGGCATTCCACCGCCAACAGATCGATTTTAAATTTAATCAAATATATTACAGTGTACTACATTTATAAGTACAATAATCACGCCTCAGTCTTGCCTTTGGTCTCCATGTTCTGGAATTTACCCACTTGGCATGATTTTAGCATCAATCGCTAAAATTGCCAAGTTATTATCGGAAATTCACATGTACTACTGTCTTTTTTGAATTGCGTGCATTGCAGAATTATTAATCAAAACGATATATCCCCTGGGATTCAGAGAGCTGCCCGGTGATTGATTGCTGATGGGATTGAAACTGAATAATTCTGAATGAGATTTGGATTTTAGATAGGGAGAAGAATTGTACGAAATGTTGAAGAATTGTACCAAGAAATTAATTACATTGTAAACGCAATATTTCGCAAGGTCAAATAACGAGCATGCGCGGTAGAAATCCAGCTTGGATCAGAATGCTGAAGAATGTTTTGTTTTGATCAATGATTTCAAATTCACACATCAGCATCTTCAAGACACAGAATACTCCATACTAGATGCAACCCTTGTTTCCACAAGATGCAGTGCAAGCGACGTGCTGCTATAGTGGTCTGAATTGAGAATCCTGGTTTACAGTATTGCTCCCGGCTAAGGCGTTCTGTAGCCCGATCTGTAGATTATTGAAAGTCAAAATAACTCGCAAATAAAACTTGAGGTTGTACACGTCATGCTAAAATACAATATGGGATTGGCAGTGAATACGTTACCTTTCCGTGTGTTTTTTTTCCTTTCATGCAGGTACAGTCAAACGACAGCGGGTACGTAACAAAGGTTCCCCCATGGCAATAATACACTGTCATTTTTTTAAATAATTTTTTACATGGAACTTTCTTTTCTCGCTACAGGGCCTATGACTTTCTACGATGGCGATAAGGGCTTTCTAAGGATCGAGTTTCACCCAGCAGAATAAGTAAGAGTTTTCAATTTCTACCATACATATTTAGTAAGCACTGGAAACGATTTGCGATGTGTGTTGAATCCGCGCATAACTCAAAGATTCCGTGAATTTGAAAGTTCGAAATCTGAATATTGTTCAACTCTACATGAATGTAGAAAACTAGTCTTGAGATGCAATGGTGCTCAAATTTGTAGAGAAGAAGCTTCAATACATTAACCCTTCAGGTAAGTGATACTATATTCGCATACTATTTTATTTCTAAAATGATGATTTTGGGTTCGAATTCTTTTGTCAACCTATCCTTTGAGTGAAAACCACGGTATTTCTTCGTGATGCATTCGGCTTGCGATAGTATACTTTTACTTCAGAATACGAGGTATTCGAAGATTCTGGTCTCACATGGCGTGATCGCAATCATATTTCATGTTTATTTTTGACTATAAAAGAGTACCAGCTATCGCTTTTTCGAATTTAAAGATGGTCACTTAAAATGAGAATAGGCAAAACAGCCAGTTTGTATCGTCTTCCTTTAAAACAGGAAGATTAGAGGTACAGGTAGGTACACAATAATAGTTTTGTCATTAGTGTTGTTCCCAAGAGTCCAGCAACATCTACTGGTCTAGAATTATTCGCGAAATACCCATTGTAAATCACGTGTCCAGTTGATGTATAAACTCTCAGAAAAAAGAAACACAGAAAACCCGTTTAAATATTTAAATCGAAAGATTGTGATAACCAATATAACATCACCTGAGTCTAATCTTATCTATCAATTGACGGTAGATTTTTAATTAAAAGGCAAGTCGTGCGTCATAAATCAACTGATTAGGCGATAGAATAAAAAACTTGTCTTGACACATATACCGCTTTCTAGAAAATTGCCATACGATCTTATCATTAATTCAACACAGTGATATGAAATATGTTATTTATCACAGTCGAAAATTTAATAACGAAAAGGGCAGCCACTTACCGTTTTACAGATTATCATGATGACGTCCAAACAAAATATATTCTGATGCAATTGTTTGCCGGTATTGGTAGAAGACTGTATCTCTGGATATGTTAGATTCAACTTATAGCGTCTGCTCCTGTAGTTCTTTTTTCACCAACCAGGTGTGGCCATGATTGATATCAAATTTCGAGATCTCTTCTCGTTGGTGACGTCACGCTCAACGTTAATCTCACGCTGTTGAGATCCGTGTACTCAGGTTCGGTTTTGAATCCGAATTAAAGGCAAATCGACGTCATAATGCGTGGTAAATGCGTACTTGAGGTGGTTGACAGATTAGGGCTTGTAGTGCACTCTCGATGATAGACGTGATGCATTGGCCATCTCGTCAACTTGCTGCACATGTACCGTTTTCGAAATAAGTCACGTGATCTTCATTATTTGATAAATAGTGATGATAAATAGTGGATTTAGTACGTGAAGTCACTGTAAAGATCATAGTCACATTTTTATGACCAAATATGGTAATTTGATGTCCGACTCTATTGATTTCGTCGTCGATGATGACTCTAAAACATGAAATGCATGTTTGAATAGTGTAGGCAGTCACATTTGGCGCTCTCGTTCTGTCGTCTGCGCTTTTCATTGAAAATCCAGAGATGTGATCGAAACATATATAACGCCCATATAAAGTAGCTCTTTAGTTTGCGCCCCTTGTACTGTTGTAGCTCTGCCGATAAAAGACAACTTCGCCTGCTTCCCTCCTTCTCGTCCTTATCCATCCCATTCAAGGAATCCTTAATGATTAAAACACCTGGCTATTATGTTTATAACACGGGCTTCACATTGTCATTCTAGCTAGCACTTATATCGTCTGGTAATTTCACGAACAACACCGGCAATTTTCCACGCACAAATAACACAGTCCGCGACTCCCCTGTCAGGAATTCCGACAGACCTTAACTCCATTGTAAATCCCTGTACAAAAGAGGAACTGAACCATAATAAGGCTTGTACGTCGGATATTTGTCCATAGTTATGTTCCATTTTTGACGGTTCAATGTAGTGGAAACAAAATGAGCGTGTTTGCAGCTGTTCGATTCGCTCTATCCTGTAAGGTAAGTAGATTACAATCAATATCCAGTATAGCACGTCACGAACCATTGAATTTGTGTTCAATAATTTCCTGGCTAGGAAGATGATGATAATGAAAAATCGTTAAATGTTTCTATGAAGGAAAAATTGGATTTAAATAATACGAATTTGAAATTAGCTGTACATAAAACAAGCCCAATAAAATCTTGTCAGGGTGACTCTAAATTTCTGTATAGCTTTCATATTTGTAAATAATATAACACTGCATGTTTTGTATTTTAGAGAAAAGATAAACGGTTACGGTGATTGTCCTAGAAAATGACAGTGCTAGTAAAAAATATTTCTACGCGGTTTCTCGGCTGATATACATAATAGTTTTAGTTTGACTGCGCATATGGCACTTGCCAGCCCCAAGAGCATGGCGATCAGCCCCCGTGGGAGAGGTAGATGTCATTCGCAATTTATGTTATCTTGGGCGGAGAAGGCCGATGCTTCTAAGGGAATCATTATTCAAATATGGTTATAAGATAAAACTGAACTCAGGCGGTAAAAATTGAAAGAAATATCATGGGACACAAAACAACCACTTTACAGTATTGAACTACCAGACTTTTTTTGCTCGAATCGCTGGCATCTACGGCTTCCCCAGTGCCTCCGCAATATCTAATCACCAACCACCTAATGATGTGGAGATGTGGAGCGTTGCTTAGCAATTCAATCCCATGGATAAACCAAAGTCACCATGATGGTGGTAGCGAAGGGAGAAATTTACGATATCCATCTCGGTACAATTTTTCAATCAATATAAACATAAAAAATCTAAACTCTAAACAAAATCAAGAATCGGTTTTATTTGGTGTCGATATGTTCAATCCAACTTAAGTTAGTCCACGGGACTCGCAGAATGAATAAACGGGGTTCATTTGCATGAAAGCTATATCAATCTCACAAATCTACCTATCATTGTCGTCAAAATCGAAATTCCACCAGTCGGTCGTGAAAATGTAGTCGGAATATTTATACATTTGGGATCACCTTTTTACGGCTATGTTATTCATATCTTTATTTGAATAAGATCAGTCGCACTGTGCACATAAATATGTAAAACCCCTCGGGGACAAATGAAATTAACCACTTGGCGCTGAAATAATTCATGGATAGCCTATTCGTCAGCAAAATGCTGAACTGTTATAATTATATTCGTTGATTTGAAGGCCACGTAATTAATAAAAATCTTACAGTTCAATATTAGTTAGATAAAGTTTGTATACGCTCGTATGAGACTTGTTTCCCTTCTTTTCGAGTTTAGAACGGACAGTATGTTTTGATATCAATTTTTTTTTTTACAAAATCATGGTATTTTGTGTGAATTATCAATGGCTATTTGCGTAACAAGTCAGTTTGCAGTTTGAATGGAACAGTTATTTTTCGTCACATGTTGGTACGAATGTCATGGGCTATATGTGTGATTAACTTCTACGATATAACGGAATTCATATCATATCCACCATTCGTAGTAACTTACATATATCTGATAACTATTATACAGTGATACATAAGTTTCACCCTACATCCCGCCACTCAACAAAAACATCTACATTTTTTTCTGTGGCAACAACCGGCCGACTGAGAAGAAATATCTAATATGTTTGCTGACTCAAATCAAAAGTTGCATCATAAGAAAAACCCGTTAGCAGTGCTTATTTCGCTAAATTAATCGCCGAAGCGGAAATAGACAATAAAATTAACGGAAATGAAAACATCTCTTAATTATAAAGGCACATCTTGATTCATTAAACTGTCAATCGATCAAGACTCGAAATAACCCATTTGAATATTCATGAATGTCCTGTTCGATATAATTGGTTTAAATTCCAATGTGTTATGGCATAAAATACGGTAATACTATAGTGTTCATGAAAATAGTACGGTCAACGGTGATTATAAATCACGTAGTGGACGGGTTTGTTGGTCTCTGCGATCAGCGAGTAAGTACTAGCTGAAGTAATTACACAGTGTAGTGATGCAAGCTATGTAAAGTGTACATTTGCAATAATGGTAACATATTTTAATACAATGACGTTTTTACAGTCCCTGAGTCTTATTGGACTTGTCGCCCAGTATCGTCAACCCCATACACGTCTTTGTGATTTTGACATGACAGTAACCAGGCTAAAGGCTATCGGATTCGTAGACTTTTGGAAACATCTTATTTCCAAAGTCATTAACGCCCCTGTGAATTTATTTACACCGAAGTGTTCTGAAATATGGAGGCCAAGAATATCATCAGCGCATTGATCAGCTGCAGCCATTCTATCTTCGTTGAATTATGCAAAGCGCCCTCAACACTAAATTCAAGTTGTCTGTAGATCTAGCTCCGATCCATCGACCACCAGCCGTGAAATTGAATTTCACCGATTCGTTCGATCGGCCATTTTGGGCGTTCTTCAGAAATGGATACAACGTTGATACGATGAATGAGTTTGTCATAGTTTAACCCATTGATGTTTTTTGTAAAGTCTGTTCACCTTCACTGCCAGGGTTGTTTTTGGTAAAGTCTGTTCACCTTCACTAGCACTAGCAGGGTTGTTTTTGTACCGACTAATTGAAAACTTGGGAGATTAGATGTTTGACGATTTGATTGATGATTTTTCAATTTTGTTTGTTCGGCGTTAATTTTGTTTGTTCCAACTTTTCAATATGTCGACCACGTTAGATCGTGGACATCAATTACGTAGCTAAACCTTCCTGATATATATATCGGGTAACATTTACTCAGAATATTCGTGATGAAAGCAACGAATATGACGCCGGGTTGTAATCGGACGGATTACGGTGGTGGTGGTGGTGGTGGTGGGGGGGGGGGGTGGTGTTACTTATGTTGGCGATGATAGTGGTGACAGAGACATATTTCCTTGTCTGTGGTCGTGTAAATGATGATGGTGATCGTGTGGTATGGTGGTGGTGTAGGGATGATGAAGAGGCGATGAAGAAGGAAAGCGAAAGAACCCTGAGGGAAAACAAGGAGGATGGTTATAACAGATCAGGGGAACGGATCGGATCCGGAGCTGAGAAGCTAAAGCTGAAAGTGGCCGCTAAACAGGAACGGGTGTAGAGGGAGAGAAGTTGTTGTAGAGACGCGATTGTTGTGATCATGAGATACGGTGGCATGTGTAATGGGGACGAAGATGGCACTGCAAGGTTTTAGAATAACTATGGTAACCGTATATATATTGGAGTAGTGATTTTGGAAAGAGTAATGGGTTGGGAGTTGTGATATTGATATGACGGTGGTGGCCATGATGTGGTTAGTGGTTGTATCGTGTTGGTCGGGGTAAAGGTGATTATAATCATGCGGTCCTATCTTTGAATAGAGAGTGGTTAAGCAAAACCTGTTCAACTCTAAGCAACTTTTTTTATGTAGCGAAAATAAGCTAGATAATCTGATAATCCATAGACGTATGCCACATATGGTATATGACATTTCTTTAGCTTCAAACACCTACGTACTCATACTGCAAATGGTGTAGGTTAACATACAATGTATATATACCGCTATTCATAGTTCCCCGTCGTCTTTATGTTGATGACAAATCAAACCGTGACTCCAATATTGTTATCATATTTCATGCCATTGAAACAAGTATCATACTAACAGAGGATTTCATAGAACTGAAACGGATGTCAATATTTTTTCTATACGTCAATTTGATGTTGCTGTTAGCAACGAAAATATGACACACAAGCGCATACCAGTACATTTGATTTCTAAACACATAGTGTAACTATGGCACGACAAAGGCAGTGTGCTATTCATACACAGTGGCATATTGCATGAATAGCTCTTATTTGTAAAACAAGAGAAAGGAACAGGTTGGGGTTCCATATGGTAATTGTATGTATGTCAGCCTAAAGACGTTTCCAAGGCCAGCTATTTTTCTACCGCGTTAATATTAATAAGTTCGAATACTGTTCTGACGACGAATACAAATATAATTTCAGGGCTCGTTGGTTACTTTTTTGTACGCAACAGTATATTAATAAGACATTTCTTTCGCTATGTGTCTTCATGATTTCAGTCATGTACTTTCTGACTGATTAAAACACATAAAGATAATATTTTTTCATCTGTTACGTGCGAACGAAATTAAATCTGGGATATATACCCTGTTACTGACCTCTCCTCTTTTTCTGTTCAATACGTTTGAGAACAATGAAAGTTAAAAGCATTCAGTTGACTTACCGATGAAAACCGTCGGCGTTTCCATGGATCGGGCACGATGTACGTTGTAAGCACGTCTATGCTTGTCTATTTGAAAACGTCAATTCTTCGATTGAATCTTCTGAATTTCAGGCCCGGTTGTATTCTTTAAAATGGAAGTTGAAAGCCCCCCTTTTTTGTAGTTCTACCGAAGCCTGCCACACCATCCTGAGAAATAGTTGAGTTGACGCAGTTGGAGTTATCCAAACAGAGTCTGTGGAGAAAATGCAAATGTCGAATAGCTTCAGCTTTTCATCGTACATTGTAGTGTACTAATAAATGAACATCACAGTAATGGTAAAACTTGATGATAGGTATCAAGCTACTGTTTGTTGTTCGCCAATGAAGCGAGATTGAGTAGAAGTCATTCCGACGTGATGGCATGAGATATGACCTGCGTTTAACTAAACCATCATGGACATAAACCTACCTCAGTGCGGACCATACCGTCCCTACATCACCACCATGCACAATGAAAGTATGCTGGAAATGGTGAATTTCTTCCTGAAAAGAGAACACGTTCTTGTAGACAAGGTCTGACGAGTCACTACTGAGGAACGTGATATACTTTCACCGTAAACGTAAGCTTATATAAGCAAAGGTCACCGTTCGATACATTGAACACGGCGCTAAACTGTAAAAAGCTGCCAGAATGCATTCACACAACAATGAAATTAGCGCGTCAGGTAAATTTAAAGTGAACTGCTAAATCGGTTTCCTATATTGAAATTCTGCATATTCACAACCCGCAAGCATGTCTATGATTTGCATAAATTTACATGCCATATGTCTTATACGATTGGTACACATCGTATACGATCCCCTCGCGTATTAGGTTGCGGTTTCAAGTAAAAGCCGTTCTTATACTTTCAGAAAACAATTGGCCGGGAGCGTTTCGTGGAACCGTATCATAGTCACTGAGAGTCTAAGTAATATGTGTAGTAGAAAACCTCACCGAGGTCAAATAGTACTCTTTTAAATTAAGGACTTGTATATGATGTAAGATTAAATAAAGAAGGTCGGAAGGTCGCTTACAAAATGTAACCTAGTTTAGTGTGTTCTCGATATTTGTCACTTGTCAGTTTCGATGTATGTTTCCTGCACCAGGTGTTACAAATGAGCCATCAGTGGAAAGCTAGTAAACAGACGATACCACTCATTAAGTGGAGGGTACGCTCGCTATTCCACATCCATGGTACCAATATTTAGGGTTTAATTACCCAGTATCATTTATATTTTGATCAAATTTACATAAAACACTAAATGAATATCATTACAAATAAATAAAGCTCAGTGGTGAGTGTCGAATTGACTGAACCACACCGACACTTTGTCTGATTCCATTAGTATGTTCTTGTTTAATAGAAATTGTCCGGAAATGAACGACTGTCTCCCTATAATGACCACTATGTTGTTATGTCAGTTCATGTCAATTAATAACTTCAAAACACATTATGCAAATTAACTTTCAGTAGCTATTATGGCACTTTTTCATGGGATTGTGAATTTCATTTGTTCGTTTTTCATTCACATGTGTGTGTGTGTGTATGTATGTATGTATGTATGTATGTATGTATGTATGTATGTATGTATGTATGTATGTGTGTATGTATGTATGTATGTATGTGTGTATGTATGTATGTATGTATGTATGTATGTATGTATGTATGTATGTATTAGTATGTGTATGTACATGTATGTGTGTGTATGTATGTATGTATGTATGTATGTATGTATGTATGTATGTATGTATGTATATATGTATGTATGTATGTATGTACGTATGTACGTATGTATGTATGTATGTATGTATGAATGTATGTATGTATGTATGTATGTATGTATGTATGTATGTATGTATGTATGTATGTGTGTGTGTGTGTGTGTGTGTGTGTGTGTGTGTTCTGTTGTTTAGTTTTGTTTCTGTTGTGTGTTGTTTTTTAATTGGGTGCGGCGTGATATAGCTATTGACTCTGTCGTTAAAAAGTAATGCTGTACCACCCAAAGTAATGTTGTACCACCCAATTTTACTTAATATTTATAAAACTACGTAAAAACAAATAATAATATACATGTATTCGTTCAATCTAAAACAACGTCACTTCGTGAACATTCAACTAGAATTTTATCCGAAACTATAAAATACATTTCAATAAAATTCTGTTTTGTTACTAAATAAAGCCCCAACTTTGACCATTTCACAACTATTAAAGTCAGAACTCATTTTAACAACACTAGTCTATGAAATTTTAGCTTTACGTACGATGAATGTTGTTGGTTGGAGGCAAAGTAAAATACCCGGGACCCTACCTCAGTAAGCTGAACAGTTTTATTTACTATGATAACAAATTATTTCGCCGTATCTCATTGAAAACAAAATTAATACTTCAAGCAACTGTGTATATGTTAATGTATAAAAAGCTAGACTTAGTAGGGGACTAGCTTAGATGTTTTGCCCTAGGTACGTGTCAACACACCGTATAAAATATTTCATAAGCAGTTATGAGAATTCGAAGTCTTACAGTAGTATGGATTCTAAAACCTAAAATGTACAATTTTCAGTCTCCGAAATCTCTGCTGAAAATCCAGTGAATGATTAATACTGAACAATGGTAAATTCAACATGACATATGGGATGGAGTCACCGAAGGCAGAATTGCAGAATTGTACTAAATGGGAGTTGATTTGCTCTCACAGCACACAAATACCTCTCTCTCCCCTGGCTACAGCCGTTGCCGGCGTTGGTGTGTTGGCGTTGTTCTTTATTCAATTCCTTTAATTTTAGGAAGAAATATATCATGAGAATTGTCGAATATGATTCAAGACAATTTTAATTTATAGTTATCTGTTAACATTCCAGTTCAGTATATGTCCATTTATGTTTTCATGGCAGTCACTATTATATATTCCATAGGTTCAGTTGTCAGTTTGATAGATATCATCGTCATCAAGTAATGTATTTTTAGATTTCGATATGACCATAGAAACGTGAAAGCAGAGACAAAAGGGAATTGAAACAAACTGATCCCATATACCTTCACCAGTGTGTTTCCTAGCTGCACACTTACTGCATAGCAACATGGGTTGGCATAACACCTACTGGTATGTTTTCGATTGTAGTATAACACATAAATAGAAAATGACGCATGTGTCACCGATTCAGATAATTAATAATTAATGTAAGTATCTTTGCCTACCATCTCCCATATTCATCATTTATCAAGTCATCCATCAGTTACATATTTACGTCACATGTTTCAACTGATTCGTTCGTTCATCCATCCATCCATCCATCCATCCATCCATTCATTTAATATTCATCCTTCCTTCCTTCATTCACTCATTCATTCATTTTCTACCTTCCTTCCTTCCTTCATTCTCTTCCTTCCTTCCTTCATTCATTCATTCATTCATTCTCTTCCTTCATTCATTCATTCATCCATCCATCCATCGATTCACTCGTTCATCCATCCATCCGTTCATTAATTCATTCGTTCCTTCATTCATTCGTCCGCCCGTCTGTTAATTCTTTCTTTCGTTCGTTCGATCGTTCATTCCTTGCGTACATTCATTCGTTCATCCATTCATTCGTACGTACGTACATACATACATACATACATACATACATACATACATACATACATACATACATACATACATACATACATACATACATGCATGCATACATGAATACATTCATTCATTCATTATTTCATTCATTCATTCATTCATTCATTCAACATTCATCTCCAATCTATCATACAATGAATGCACTCTTGATGTTATAGGCACTTCTGAAGAATCGACGATATACACTCTGATTGGCATAGATTCATACAACATATTCAAATAAGTTATTATAGTAAATACAATAACTAAGGACGTGTAGATGTTGGATTCGGGTCACTATGGTTTACACAGTACAAATTTCTACTAATCATAGGCCACTTTGTGTTTTATTCGAGGGTGGACACAATACCTTTGAATTTGGACGACGGAAATGCACGGGCAACTTCAAGTTAATTCAACGTATTATGTACTGTAACTGACCATTTATTAATTACATAGCTACGCTCATTTGCATAAGAGTATTTTAGCCTTCATTTCATTTCATTTCATTTCATTAATAAAGGGGATTTATTGTTTGTCACTTCAGTAACAATTTACCGCTTCGGAATTGTCCTATATATTCTGTTTAGATCAAAAATATATTCAAAACAATATCCCCAGCTGACCAAACTATGATGATACTGGAGGGTTGTTGTTGTTGTTGTTGTTGTTGTTGTTGTTGTTGTTGTTGGTGGTGGTGGTGGTGGTGGTGGTGGTGGTGGTGGTGGTGGTGGTGGTGGTGGTGGCGATTAATGATTAATTTTTGATGGCGATCCTATTCCAGATCTGGATTGTAGTGGCGCAGTGATAATACTAGCAACAACCATGCATTGAGCTCCAACCTTTGAGGGCGCCCTTCTTTGGTTTTTGTTTTGTTTGTAGTACGTGGCTTATCATCGGGAGAACTGTTCAGCGTTGTTGGGGGTATATGCTTTAACGACAGCCCTCGAGTGTATTCAATACAATTAAGTCGCATCTCAACTTTCCATTTTGAACTGATTAGAATGGTTCAACGAAAACACAGTTATAAATAAAACCCACCAGAAATCTCATATCAGTGCTCTTCACTACAATAATCTCCATTACCCCATGGCGTTGCTATCATGCCAATTGATAGCCTATACCTATTAATTAACTTCACCATTTCTGTTATCCAATATATCATGCTTAGATTCATTAACGTGAAGACGCAGGGTCAGTGGGTTTGTATTTTTGACCTTTGGCACAGAACTGATATAACACAGCAATTGCATTCATTGCTTGATTCACACACATTAGTTGTAACGTTACAGTTTTTTTAATAAATTATTTTTTTGATATTTTTCAAAGAAAGTAGTGTCTCTATTAGATGAACACATGTGATAATGACTGGCATTCGTGGACATTTTCTATAACCTCGTGTACATTTTTGAATATGTGAGATTTAGTACATAGACAAAGTGTGTTCACCCAACATGGGTGGCACACTGAAAGCTTTCTTATTTGAGAGCAGTCCATGGGTTGGGTTTATATAAAAACGAAATGATCATTCATTTTCCTTTAGAAAAAATCACTATGAAAAATATGTTTACCATATTTGATACCTCCTGCAACAGGTGGTTGGTTGAATATTTCTAGCAGTGGCCACAATGGATCATCCATTGGTATTATACAGTGGCATTATACAGCCCACCATTACGTTAGATATTTACTTTTTTAACGAGTGATACTCCAACATACCTCAGATATCCAGGTCTTCGTGACTTTAAAATTCAGATTTTATTAGCGGCAAAAACATCCAGGTATGATACCCAATTAATTGGACTATCTTCCAAATAAAATAACTCACCACAATACTGGTTATGGACGGTAATTTCCCCGATAGCATTGTCCTTTGGGATTACTGCAAAGAGATGAAAACCTACAGGAGATAGAAAACAGAATTAAAAATCAAGCCAGATGAACAAACCATTAAGATCATGACTTTTGACCCCCAGACTCATCCATCTAACATATCGAAGGCATCGACAACCAATTAGGAAGATGAGTCGTGAGTTGGTTAGGTAATTCGTTATGAGGGCCCTGAGTCGGTCTTTGATACTGACCAGAGAATTCAAAGTTACTCATTAAAACAGACCAATTGCTTGCTTAATTCGTTTTCTGGACTGTTGATGCCAGAAGGGACCATGGCGTCTCATCTTTCGTGACAGATGACACGAGTCTTGTCGAGCGAGAAATACACTACAATTTTTCCATTTGCTTTCAAATCGTCTCTCGTCCAGTCCTCGCCTTCTACAGTGACACACTTACACACACACACACACACACACACACACACACACACATACACACACACATACATACATACACACACACACACGTAACAATTTCTCATTTTAATATTTCGCCAGATATCTTCATGAATATAAAATATTATCCATTTATCATAGTCTAGTGACTATTCAAATAACCAAGTATGTGTACTATAAATGTGAGTGACGTCATTTGAACTTAAAGGCACGTGATTCAATCCCACGTTCTCGCATTAGCGCAATGTTATCAGTTGAGCCATACGGAATACATGCCAGTGATTATTCTATTGATTAGGACTATCTAGTGATATAGATCTGTCAGACAGTTGTTTTCAAATCTTAAATTGTATTCCTCGTCCTAACTGAACCTTTAAGCAGATTGATTGATTTATCTTATGCATACAATAATAAAATTTAGAATTGACAGCCAACAGATGTTTGGCTGATACAAAGATAAACGATGTTGAATTAAAACAGTGGTATTGGTTCAACTTTATTTTAACTCACATAAAACATAATGAAACACGCATATGGTCCTTTACTTTGATATATATATATATATCAGCGTCTGAAAACGTTCCGAGTCAGCTAAGAAGGGCAATTTTATTTCATCAAAAAATATATTTAAAAAATTGTCTTCAAAATTTCGGTCACAAACATCATTTTCATTTCAGAAGATTAATACGTCTCCTAAATTTACAATCTTTCATCTCTACCTTTGTCTTCCTGAGTGACCTTTGAACCTAAAAGCCGAGACTGGAAAGTGACCGCAATAAAATATTTATCAGAGCGTGGGCATGAAATCTACGTCTATGATAACATGTCGAGTTTGGGATCATGTGACACGAGAGTCGTACAGTCTTGCAGGTTAAACTGATCAATCTCTTTAGACGAGATGCGTTTAACTAGATTAAGGTAACCAAGCTTTTTCTTCAGAGAGGTCATGTCACAAGAGGTCATGTCACAAGAACCAATCAATAAAACGTCATCGAGAATATAGATGAAACAAAATACAACATGGTATATATTTGCATGCTAAAATAAATGATATGCTTTTACATCAAATCCAGTATCTATCTGGCAGACTACTAGATTCAAATGTACGCCTTCTCATACCGCCCTATCGGCCACTAACATACAGTCAAGTAACTGACGTTGACGTTGTTAGTGGACAATTTTCCAACCGTATTATTCCGAACTAAATCAGTGACTTGGCTTTCTCACCACCGACTTATTCCTAAATTATCTATCGGTATCCTCCATTGATGTTGCTTCATTTAACTTCTTTAAGTCCTAACCCATAATATTATTCTGTAATTCTCAAAGCTGTCTTAACTGAGCCTAAACTCAATTTAAATCTTTGCAGCCTTTCATTGTTGTTGGGGGTTTTTTGCAGTAAAATCTGATACAAGGTAGATTTAGAGTTCACCATCGCCTCTAGCAAAGTATATGACCCGACATATAGAACTAACAGCTGCCAATGCTTTAGAAAAATATCAGCGTGGGTAGTAGCACTATAACGTAAATATGGTATCTGATTTCTATAGTAAAATATGGTTTTCAAACAACTTTACAGTATAATTCCTTTAGAATTCAGCGAATTAGGGAGCTAACAGAGTTGCTGTACATTTCCATATCGTGATATACATTCCCCTTGGATCTGAATAAGACTATTCATTTGTATTGTAGTTGCATACCATGCGGTTGATCAGCAATTCTTTTTGTCTTGTTGTTGTTGTCGTTGTCGTCGTCGTCGTCGTCGTCGTTGTTGTTGTTGTTGTTGTTGTTGTTGTTGTTACCTTGGTAACGTACATGGTTGCCTCGGAAAATACACGGTTGTTCACATTTATCTTTAAATTCAAACCAGTAGATAGTTTGAATTTAAAATTAATGGCCCCTTTCACTGATTCAGAAGTAACACGATCATTTCTGAAACACTTCAGGTGATATTAAAGTGAATAGGTTCTAGTGTGTATGTTCAAATATCACCATGCAAAAGGAAGCCAAATAACTACCTCCCCAATAAATACATACATTAAAAAATGAAGAAAAAAAATGAAAAAATATGCAAATGTTCCGGATGGTAACCAGGCTTTAGCGCGCTATTCATATGTCAGGTCACTTTTCACAGGTCAGAGTTCAAATAAATATTGAAATTACCAGATCTTACTCTAAATCTTCCGAGCAACATTTTCTACCAATAATGATGGCTTAGTTAAGTCACAGTGTTATTTATTTATTTATTTTAAAAAATAAAAAAAATAAAAAATCAATAATGATAGTAATATAAATAATATGTAAATATATAAATTCTAGGCTTAGATTTCAGAGACGACTGATTCTTGCTGTTGATTATAAATCAAAGAATAAACGTGATAGAGAATTATTTAGTGATGAACGACGTGTTGTATATTAACATTTCAACTGTGTGTATGCAGTACTAAGTCGATGGAGTTACACTTTAGAAGTGAGAACTAAAACTATTGCTGACTCAGTGTTGAGAGTGATAACAATTGCATATCACACCTACATGGAAAGTTGTCTAACTGAATAAGCTAATATTGTCAGTGACTAACATCAGATAAAGACATCACTACCTAATGTGTTGAAACGTGATTCAAAAAGTACATAAATCTCGGATTAAAATGATTCCATTCACGCAAGCTATATCACCGCCTCCCCCTCCATCTTGAAGTGTCACCGACAGTCACACCTCGTTCTCAAATTAGTTTTACTACTTCAATAAGGTGTTAATTCATCGTCTGTACGATTTAGGTCGTCATGGCAATCAAATCTATAGATGGTGTTTCAAGGAGTACTTTGACAATGCATTTTGTCATGTTTATGCCGCCAAAGAAAAACACATTTTTCAGGGATCAACATCAAGGGACGAACTACTTCAAAGCATTGTGAGACGAGTGCATTCAACCATGCATCCGATAGGCTAAATGCTTTCTAGGACTTAACCTGCTATACAGTATATACATTTTATCTACCTCGAGAGATCCGAGTATTGCAAGACACTAAACACTTTGTATATTTTTGTCTTGTTCTGCTTTTCTCAGTTCAACAAATTTGTGTATTTTCATTTTTTACTTTGACCGACTTAATTTCAATGTCTTGTGAAATAAGAATTAGAACGTGCTTCATATAGAATCAGTCATTGCATTATTTTTGCATGATTATCACAGCATGTATGAAAATGTCACCATGAGATGTAACATTATTCTATTAAGCTAAGTACGTATATACCGTTGTATGAACTATTCATCTCTGTAATGAAACCCAGGCGTAGGTATCTATTGTCCCAGTCCCTTATTTAACACTTATTACCTGGTAGACGTCATGTTACCCCTCGTACTGTTATGTAGCAACAACTTTACAAAAAAAACTGGATATTTTCGCCACTAGAAAATTTGCAATTTTACAGTCTTCAACTAGTTCTCAAAGACTAATTTTCACTACATACCAGACTGGTATTTTAGTCACTACTTATCGTTGAGTTTTGGTTTTCCAACAAAATAAGCGAAATAAGTACTAGTACTTAGGTTTCAGCCTAAGAAAATAGTTGCTAGGTAACAACCCTCAGGCTAATATATGTCTACTAGTGCCCGAATAAGACCAGACAATAAGTGTTTTATAGCAAATCCCATTCTCAGGCACTATATACAACTCCCGTGCGACATGAATAGTGCCCTAGGGAAAATAGAACACGAAAAGTTCCCACTCTATGCAAATTGACGTCATTATGTGTCACTACTCCATACGTACCACGTGACATGGTCTAAGGCAATCACTGAAGGCTACATGAAAATGGTGTGTTATAGTGTCATTTAAATTTCATATCACCCTAATTAGTTTAGCATATGATAAAATCACTATGAGAGGACTTAATGTAACTGAATGTACGGTATCTGATGATATTTCCGAACAGATCCGATTAGATCCGAATATATCCGAATTAAATGAACACAGTCTGGAGTAGCACTTTGTTGCAGATAAATAACTTATCAGAGCCGGACTGTTTGGAAATCCCATAAGCTTATTTTTAACGAATATTGTGTTATATCGATTTGGAAGAAGTGGATGGCATCTACGGTTTGATTGCGTAGTCAACCATGTATGTTGTGATGAAGTACCACTTTGAGAAGAACGTAGCTGACACATGATTTTCTGAGTTTGTCTTGTTACTTCACAGACTATCCCGACATCGTTGTCGACAGGAGTATATTTTTGTCGATAACAAATGATATACCTATACAAGCGACAAAGTTTCCAAATCTGACGAAGGTTAGAACGAGTTCGTTTATATTGTTGTCGGCAAAAAAACACGTTTCTTTTTACCCCCGTTGTGTTTTCATCGAATGTCAATGGATGGCTGTGATAAATAACCGTCAGAGACTACATAACAGTTGCAGGTCAAATGAAGTGTGCACAGCATGAAACGGTTGCAACAGAAATCGACTTATTAGTCACACCGTGTTTTGTTGCTATGGTAACGCTGATGGATGTGAAAACTTGGAAATTGCTTGACTGCTATAGCATGCTAGGCAATGTCCAGTCATCTGGTGTAAGATTCCATTTTCAAGAAACAATATCAAAGGGCGCCGACTAAACTTACAAAGTTTGACAGGGTAGTACTTTACCTGACAATTTTATGATTGATCGTCACAGTGGTTTTCTGGGCAATTTACCTAAGTACAAAATATCATTAATCGATACTCAACGACGTTGATTGAAATCCTAAAGTAACCATTAGAAATGTTACAAAGTTGATACACAAAAGCCTGCTAGGGAACATTATATCTTTGCATAACGAGAGTCATTTTTTCAAAGATCATCTCAAAGTTCTAATAGTTTTCCAATAAAATGTTCACTATCGAATTATAGTATTTTCTTGATATTTACATATTAACATGTTTGCCATGCATCTAGCCATGTCGGGTGTACAGAAAGAATTCATATCACACGAGTTGCATAGATAATCACAGGGTTCTTTCGCAAGACAAGCTTAAGAGTACTTTTAGTATTAAAATGTGATAAATTGGTATAGGTATGCCAAGGATTACGTATACACCTACCTCAAGTTGTGATATCTTGATTTGGTCATATTAATCATTTAATAAACCAAAGTTGAATTTCACAAATCATTCATATGGTTGATATTTAAGATCGAATTTCTCATGAACCTACATGAAGACAAACTTAATTCTTGTCATGTTAGAACCTCCAACGCCTCTGGTTATACGACAGCTTTTTCTTTTGTGCGAGTATTATTTGTATATTTATACATCATGTAAATGTTCTGATGAACTATAAAACGGTCGTGGTTTGCGACCATGCATCGTACCTGTTGTACACACTGCCTCAGATGTTGGTAGAGTCCGAATACTTTCATTGGTATATGTATGTCTTTTAAACAAATTATACATAAACCTTTATGTGGTCTAGAAATTCAAAGTAAACATTGAAAGTAAACCTCTTCACCATAGTAGCCAGATTTATAAGACGTGGTTTCTACATTAAAGACACCGACCTGCTTCAGTCTGTGGACATTTTCCAGTGTTTCTTATTAGCAGAAATTAGAATCAGAATTGCAACAGAAACTGTACTGTGATAGTTGTTTTCTTTTTATATATGTGTTTTATTTATCATTATAAAATTAATGTGTTTTTACACATTTTTCTTGACGAATTTGTACGAATTCAAATTTCTGTTATGCAAATTTATACGTAAATATGTAAAACGCACTAACTATGACACTGTAAGGTGTATAATTATGAAACACAAAAGATAAATAACTTTTTTAAAAAAGCATATGTAAACAGATTGGATGAAATACCAGAGGTAAACTTGGGGGGTAAGTGGCTATACTTTATTAGCGATTGACTTCATTTAGTTAAAATTGTCCGATATTAAATTGCAATATAATGGCATACTGATTAAGTATTAGTGTGTCTCCTACTTCAAACATACCGCGTGAACTCAGCAAGTTAAGTCCTATCGTTGTCATTTCTGCTGACACAAAAGGCAGCTGGTAAATTTCATCCATTGTGTGTTAGTAAGATGCTATGTAACAATTTAAGATTGCACTCGACACTAGCTGTTAAACGTCTGTATGTATTTGTTCGTCTTTACAAGTTGGCCATCTTAGTAACAATACATTTGAAAGGAGATGTCTAAAACGATGTAACATGATATGTTTTCGGCCATGGATGTCTGCTAAAAGATAATTACGGATATCGATGCATGCATCGAGCTCCTTTTGATACACGTCACATTCTACTTTGATTGGAAAAAGAAAATCGACACCGTTTTACTCAATTACGATCGATACTCTCGTTCAAGAGACAAGATCACTAAGAAATCATAAGAAACCTGAGTACAACCTAACCGTCTCTACCTCCGTAGAGACTGAAACAGAACAGGCTAATAACATATTCCCTCCCACATACAAGTTGCAAAAACTCACTTGGTCTGTGCCTGCTTTCACAAGGTACCTGGATATTTGTGTATCTCTTTATCTCTGGCCCAGTGTACATAAATGTTTATCTGCTTGGCATTTCTTTCTTTTTTCCCTCCCTCCCTCCCCACCCCTCTTCCCTCCCTTCCTCCCCCTCTACCTTCTCCCCCTCTCTTTTCTATATCTCTTCTATGTCTGTCTATCTCTCTTTCTCCTCTCCCCGCTCTCTCCTCTGTCTTTGCCTCCCTCCCTCTCCGTGTGTGTCTCTGTCTCTCTCGTCTGCCTCTGTCTCTGTCTTTGTCTGTCTGTCTGCCTGCCTGTCTGTCTGTCTGCCTGCATGTCTCTCTCTGCCCCCTCCCTCCCTCCCTCCCTCTCTCTCTCTCTCTCTCTCTCTCTCTCTCTCTCTCTCTCTCTCTCTCTCTCTCTCTCTCTCTCTCTCTCTCTCTCTCTCTCTCTCTCTCCATGCATCGCTCCTTATCCTTATCAAAAGATTTCCTTCAAAACGTCAGTTCAGGTCTTTACTCTATAACACTTATAATACGCAGTGGTGTGTAAGATGCTCTCATGGTACCCTACACTGACATCGTAAATCGACTTTATTTCAGTAAAGCAGGTTAGGGTAAGTCAAACCATTGGAAATTAGAGAATATATATCGCCATAATAGTCTGACCCCAGCCTTGACTTTCCATATACAAATTAACTTGATTCCAATATCTTGTTACTTCTTATAGCCTTGCTATTCAATATTATAACATCAACTTTGAGATAATCGATGGCACGGCAGGGAGCTGGGTGTTTATCTATGCATTATTGTGTAAAAGTATCATCAATCATATTACAGCTAACACAGGGGAAAAACATTAATCATAATATACTGATATTATATTTTCCGTCAAATATGAATTTCAAGGATTAGCTGCTTCCCAAATGACTTTATGTTACAAACACCTACGTGTACATGTAGCTGTGTCACATATATGCTACTCTACGAATCATAAATAAGTCACTATACCCCGTGGTATAACCACAGGGAGAAGCGAGCATGTTTTAAAACTATTTCTTTTTTCTTTCCCTGGTTACTTTGCTCTCAGCTATATCTCAGACCACTAAAAGTCTGAGGCTGTATGTAATTCTCTCTTTTCTTTATTGACTAAGTAAAGACACCTTGTCCATTATTGGCCTCTTATCTTAATTAAAACATCCCTTATCTTATAATTGGCGAGATATCACTTACATTAACAGTTTACTTAATCTCTCATCTGCTGGGAGATTATCACACTGGACAAACATTCGATCATGCATATACTGGTAAGGAAGAGCTCTTCCTTACCAGTATATGCATGATCGAATGTTTGTCCAGTGTGATAATCTCCCAGCAGATGAGAGATTAAGTAAACTGTTAATGTAAGTGATATCTCGCCAATTATAAGATAAGGGATGTTTTAATTAAGATAAGAGGCCAATAATGGACAAGGTGTCTTTACTTAGTCAATAAAGAAAAGAGAGAATTACATACAGCCTCAGACTTTTAGTGGTCTGAGATATAGCTGAGAGCAAAGTAACCAGGGAAAGAAAAAAGAAATAGTTTTAAAACATGCTCGCTTCTCCCTGTGGTATAACTCAGATATAAATTGCACATATCGAACATTTCTTTCGAGTCGATAAAGCCATTTTCTATTATCAATATTAGCATTGACTTGTACTGTAATATATTATAGTTTATTGTATTCTATCATATCATATCATATCATATCATATCATATGATTCGCATCATATCGTACGGTGTCGTATCGCATCGCATCATATCGTGTCGTGTCATATTGACCTGTATCATAATATATTTACTAAATTCTGTTAAATTCTACGCTATTCTACTCTCGTCCATTCTGTTCTTATTATTCTATTTAACACCAGTATGCGTAGTCTGGCCTCACAAGTCTCGTTTAATCTAATGTAATGTAATCTAATCTAATCTAATCTAATCTAATCTAATCTAATCTAATCTAATATATGTTATTCTGGCATGATCTGGTCTGGTCTGGTCTGGTCTAGTCTAGTATAGTCTAGTCAATCTAAAATGTAATATAACAACACACATTCAGATATTGATAAGTCATGTTTTTCATTTCATCCTGTACAGCATATGATGGCAGGAATCACCAAATACATGGCATTGCCTGTTTTGTCGTACATACCTGTACATATGTAGTAGGATGATAAATGATTCAGTTTAACATCATATGTTATGCTGGAAAGTTATCTTCCATTTAGTGATCACTAGAAACGTATAGATATTAAGATAATTGGAATGTATTCATGAGGCTGTACTTGGGCTACAACATGGCAGCTGCACTAACACACTGATTTCACTATATGATTGGGAAACCCTTAAACTTTAGAAGACTTAGTGTAGTTGCTATCGATAACCTATCTTGCAACCATTCAAACCATTGCATCTCGTGATTGACGTTTGCAAACGTCAATTGCGGGCTGCAAAGGTTTTGTAAACATTGAAAAAAGTGATGTTTTGCGTCTTGTGAATATCAAATTTGAGCGGAAATGAGAATTGAAATGTTCCCCTAGTAGGCAACTAAAAAGATTGAATATTTTCCAATGGCTATATTTGTATAACATTCCGATAACTCGGTGACAATTAGTTTTCTTATCAACAATAACTGATGTCTACCCTTAGAATTCTTATAGGAGAACTGACAACCCTGCAACTAACATTGACTACAAATATTTCTTAGTTCACCGTACTTTGCGACGGAAGCACGTATCTTTGTATTGTGAACTGTACATACATAGTGTGAGTATATGCATGGATATATTATCTCAATAATAAATCCATGGAATATGTACAGCATTCTTGATCTTTGAATCGAGATAACATAGTTAAAATATAGCACTATTTGAAAAGAATCCATGTACAATTGTTCAACCATCGCCACAAGACAGAATGTAGCTGAAGAGTCTTTAGCTAACATCTTCTTAAATTTCAGTCATTTAAAATTGCAATATTATATTTTCAAGCAACTTGAATGAAGAACTATCTAAGTGAACAGTTTTATTTATTGTATATCTTCAACTCAATGCTTGTATCCATTGCATATTAAGATTTAAAAATTAAATTTACACCATCCATTGGTAATCTAATTTGAGAATTTGCCAACTCAATTCCCTAATTAATCAACTTCACAGAAAATTTTAATCAGAAATTATTAACTTGTCAAATCCAATTGAGTTCACTGTACAGTATGAAAGAACTCCTAACACCCATAAGGCCATAAGTAGCCTTACAACGTCTCAAATTTCCCTTTAGCTTTCACATCCAATTTTAGAGTTTACGACTATGGTATTATTAGCACGTTAGTAGATTCCATTATTGGCGTTTATTACAGTTTGACAAACCAGTTTAGTTTTATTTTCGTGACTATAAGGAATTGCATTTAAAATTTATGGTTATATGACTTTCACATTCATTACAGTACCTACATTTATATAGTAGGTGTGATATCGCATCATGTACGACCTTTTTTGCTCGTTTGCCTCTCTCTCTCTCTCTCTCTCTCTCTCTCTCTCTCTCTCTCTCTCTCTCTCTCTCTCTCTCTCTCTCTCTCTCTCTCTCTCTCTCTCTCTCTCTCTCTCTCTCTCTCTCTCTCTCTCTCTCTCTCTCTCTCTCTCTCTCTGACGTCTGGAGATCTTGTATTGCTCTCTCCATATATTAGTTGGGACTATCCATATATATATATATATATATATATATATATATATATATATATATATATAATTCATTCTGAGAGAGAGGGAGAGAGAGAGAGAGAGAGAGAGAGAGAGAGAGAGAGAGAGAGAGAGAGAGAGAGAGAGAGAGAGAGAGAGAGAGAGAGAGAGAGAGAGAGAGAGAGAGGGAGGGGGAGAGAGAGAGTTTCATATGTAATTACAGTCTACAACTGTTACATGTCATGCCATCCTATCAACAAAAACGTGAGTCTGCAAGTGGTTGGGACTGAACAATACAATCAATGTACTGAGAATGCAATCCATATTGGTTTACAGGACCTAATGTCATGACTTGTACAACATAGATACCATGATAACAAGTGTTCAGCCGTGAAGTGTAGAAGCAAGACATGGGCAGACGAAGTCACGATCACGTTATACTCCGTCTTCGTTAGACTTTGGGCGCCGTGGACTGAATCTCAAATCACTGAGACAATCGGTTACCTTGCACAAACTAGTATATGATATATTAGGTATACATACGCAAGTGGGCGGCAATTATTGAATGGAGTATTGTGTAATATATTCGATTAAAAATTGTCTAGTTGCAATTGCATTTTGGACGTAGCTGAAGACGAATATCTCACAAGAGGTTTCTATGGATTCATTATTATGGCATTCGTCAAGTATTGTAGAAATAAATCTTTAAGTATATCCCAGTGACAATGTTGACATAACATCGTCAAAATTCGCTAGACTAATACAAATATAACACGTTTTATTATCATTTGCCGCGGGGCTCTCATTAAAAGGAACGATTATTACACATTTAGCACAATCTGACATGATTATGCCTTCAAATCAAGTTACCATGTCAACCAATAGATATTCCGAGTCTTTCACATAATAATAACACAAATTTCATTCTTATTTCGTGTTTTGTAGTACTGTTTGTTTTCATGTTATTTTTCATCAAATCTTTCCGATTTCTCTTTGGGTTAGAGCATGTTGTCATCCAGACTATTCTACCGTCAATGCTTCTTCACTCTTCTCTGAGACTTCACATCATTCTCTTTAAGCTAACAAAATGTCATTCCATGAAATAAAGCCATATACTAAGTTATGTCTCTGTCTATGTACGAAACCTTTGACTTAGACTAAATATTCTATAACAAATATGTATATCTGTGTGCCATATTATTTATGGGATAATATTGGAATCATCTGATCAAGCACCTTGCATATGATTGGCTACAATCCACGAACCCTTGGCCAATCAGTGCGCTGTTGTCATTATTTTAATACAGGCTAGGAATTTTCAATTTTAAGAAGGATGCAGACAATACAAGACTTAATTAAATAATTCCCATTTACATCATCAGTCTTTATGCTGATGAGTTGTCGGCAGGTATTTTTTCGTCTTCTAAAAATTCCTTTTGTGTAGTTAGGTAAGAAGGCCATACAAATCCTAGAATCCAAATTAACCTACGGACAGCCTTTCTGTAAGTCTATAACGACCCAGCTATAACTGAGTCCAACTCATATGGTAATGACACACACTAACCATTTGTATATATCTCAGTTACACACCTGGATTCACTCATCGGCCATATTATCAAATTGCACAACTCTTTAAAAAGGCATGTTTACCAGACATGACATATGTTATTCGTCGATGGCATAAAATTCGATACTAAAGCGAGTCATTTTTCATCACTGTGCTGATTACTCTTGGAATGTTCGTTTGATAAGTGATTCCAGCGAAGATAGCACAGTAATTTATCACACTAGTAACAATAGTTGTATTCAAAGTGTTTTCCAACCTTTGATATTTGCAAAAGACTCGAAGCAAGGGTCACATTGTTACTGTTTTGGGTAAATATTTGAGAAGCTGAAATGACAAGAATGGACCTATGTAAAGCCGTAGTATTACAATAGTTTTCTACAAAAATGGTCTTTAAAATGCAATACTAGAAGAGTACTATACAAACATACATATACACACTTACCAACCTACATACCTACCTACATATCTGCCTGCCTACCTTCCTACCGGCCTACATACATACATACACACATACATACATAAGCTTACATACATACATACATACATACATACATACATACATACATACATACATACATACATACATAAGCTTACATACATACATACATACATACATACATACATACATACATACATACATACATACATACATACATACATACATACATACATACATACATACACACATACATACATAAGCTTACATACATACATACATACATACATACATACATACATACATACATACATACATACATACATACATACATACACACATACATACATACATACATACATACATACATACATACATACATACATACATACATACACACATACAAAGACACACACACACACACACACACACACACACACACACACACGCACGCACACGCACACGCACACGCACACGCACACGCACACGCACACAGTGGTGACCATGAACTGTTCTTACCTCGGCTTGAAATAAGATGTGTACTTCAGTATAGTCCTTTTAAAAGTGACATATTGGCCGCCAGTTGACATCCATGAAAGGATTTTGATGTTCGCACCGGGGGGGGGGGGACCTCTGAAACTCCAAAGTACCGAGTCACACAGGACTGTTCCATTCCTCAATGGACAGCTTGAAGACGCTTAGTCGATCGTGGAGGCTCACGTAACTTGCAGGTCTGGATTGCGTGACGTCATATGTCAAAATCTCATCTGACTTTGTGTATTGTCCCTTACCAAAACACGAGTTTGGAATTCCGTGGTAAACACGTGAATTCTTTACCTCGTTGTCCGTAAATGTGTCTTGTCACGCTAATTGTATCACCAGTCGAGTATTCACAGCAAATATCCTAAATAAATACAGAAAAATCGAACATTAGTGATCAAATATGCCGCAAAATGTCAATTAACAATAATATATTGACGACAAAGTGACTGTGTATGATCATCGGGGGTGTTTACTCCTGACGAAAATCACTATTGATACACGTCATTATAAGAAACGATTTGTTGCTATTGAAACAGTTATTACGAAAGCATTTGCTATGACATAGTCTAGTCTGAGAGTCAACAAAAAGTACAACTCAGATATTGGCAATCGATAAATCGTCTAAGCATTTCATGTGATATTTCCTGTGAACCAATGTTTCTGAATACAAATGTAATTTGTAAATGAAGAAGGCGTTGTTGATGTAACAAACTAAGGCAAGTCATAGACTTGGTGGGGGGTCTATGGGCTAGTTAAGCGCCACTGGAAGTCATATGCACTCTCAATATGTTTTCTATGAAATGAAATGAAATGAAATGAAATGAAATGAAAATTTATTTCGCATTTAGAGGCCAACGGCCAAAATACATATACGAACAAATAAAGCAAGACAAAAAGTATAGTTTTTCTATCTATCTATCTATCTATCTATCTATCTATCTATCTATCTATCTATCTATCTATCTATCTATCTATCTATCTATCTATCTATCTATCTATCTATCTATCTACCTACCTACCTACCTACCTACCTTTCTTTCTATCTATCTATATATCTATATATCGATCGATCTATCTATCTATCTATTTTGTATCTATATATCTACCTAGTGTACAAACGTCTCTCTCCAACGTCTATGGTCGACTTGAGAAATATAAAATGTAGTCTGAATTATGTGAGATTACATACAAACAACCCATGTGACGTCACACATTTTCGTCATCTGGTTATCATCTCAGAAATTACATGAATTTGTTCCCATACTCTCCTTCCCAAGAGTTTTTTAAAATATCATGGTAATTACACCGGAAGCCGATTATCTTACCGTCAATCTACTTTAAAAAGACGGTGATTACTCGATTTCCAGTTCACGATTCCTCCGTAAAGTGATTACTAGATTTCCAGTTCACGATTCCTCCGTAAAGTGATTACTAGATTTCCAGTTCACGATTCCTCCGTAAAGTGATTACTAGATTTCCAGTTCACGATTCCTCCGTAAAGTGATTATCCTAGATCAATTTTTCCAGTATTATACCCAATGTTTAAATTACTAATATCAGTGTTTTTTTTTGTCATTGGTCTGTTACTCATCATTGTCGCTCTATCCAATGTTGATTACTATTTTTTGTCTGAAGGCGTGAAATGCTTCTCATTTCGATGGATTTGCCTCAAGGCACAATACCATAATTATATAACTATATTTACACATTAACGATGTGAATGTTATTGAATTATCGAAATTGATGCCATCACAACTATAGTACGAGCCAGATTTGTACTCTAAATGTACGTTTGCTTTATTTTCATAATGGCATACCTTCGTTGGTATGCATGCAGACAGACAGACAGACAGACAGACAGACAGACAGACAGACAGACTGGCAGACAGACTGGCAGGCAGACAGACTGAGACAGGCAAAGAGAGACATATACAGACTTAGAGACTCATAAACAGGTACATATACAGAGACAGGAGAGAGAGAGAGAGAGAGAGAGAGAGAGAGAGAGAGAGAGAGAGAGAGAGAGAGAGAGAGAGAGAGAGAGAGAGAGAGAGAGAGAGAGAGAGAGAGAGAGAGAGAGAGAGAGAGAGAGAGAGAGAGAGAGAGAGAGAGAGAGAGAGAGAGAGAGAGAGAGAGAGAGAGAGAGAGAGAGAGAGAGAGAGAGAGAGAGAGAGAGAGAGAGAGAATATCCAATATGATGCCTCTAAACCTTTGCTTATCAGATGTGATGGGAATTGTGAGAATTGTGTAATTCCAAAAACACGTGAAATAAAAGTGTGGAACGTTTGACAAATGAAAAAGGTCGTGAAGTGTGTGTGCAAGAGAAAATACTACATTTATTAATTCAGACTCGAAAGGCTATATATAATACAATGTCATCCTGTGAATGGATTGAGAACGGTAACCAACACTCAAGTACGTTAACGAACATTGCATATAGAATTTATAAATCATGTGTTAAGCTCGGTCCACATATTCAAAAGATGAATACAATAACAGTTTGGCATGCATTGCGCGTTTAGTTGTAGTTGCTATAGTAACAAAAACAAACAAAAGATATAATATAGAGCAGTTCTGACCCGGCCCTGTTTGGTTTGCTCTTCACAGATTTGCAACAACACATTTAACCTTGTTCTCATATATTCACTCCATATTACAATTACAGAAATGGAAGGAAATGCCATGTCGACCAGAAAATGATTTGGTAATTCACTAACACGGCAGGTATTAAACCACTCTGCTACACGGGTTCCCTGAAGCTAAAAGTATACTCTCGAATTCTTATTACAGCTCACTTAGTGATGTAAACCCTGTCATATCTTTACGACTATATTTACAAAGTAAGGACAAACCAAATCGAACTGAAAGCCTACAAGGATAAAACTTATTTCACTTTTGGCAACGTGTCAGATTTTTGAGGACACCGCATACATTAATTCATGAACTTGTGCCAGAATTTTAACATAAAATAATCGCTACGCCGATGACGCCATGCACGTGTCCTTGAAAATTTATGACTTTTCAATAATGTCTTGTTATCCCCCAGGTACTTCGAAATTTGGGTAGAGCTGCAGCTCTAGTGAATCATGTCGCTAATCCCAGGTAATCGTTCCAACGAATTAAAAACGGCGGTAAAGGTAATGGGGTCGTAAACTGATTGGAACTGTAAGAACAGAGTTTTGACTACATGTAGATAGGTTGGTAGAATAATCATGGTTTAAACGTTAAGTTTCCTTGTCGTAGTACTCGAGCGAGAGTTGATCAAGTTAGATATTGTTTGCAGTTCTATTATTGAAACTAATCACACGACTTTCATCAAATGATACTATTGGCACTGAGTTCCGAAAATTCTATCACAATTTCTCGCAGAAATGGTATTTAAAGTTAGTTCTTAATTAATAAATCTTGCAAGCAGGACTAGATAAGGAGAAATTTTAAATCAAGTTTCTCCCCAGAGTCAACATGTTAAAGTGGTACGACCTGAGTTTATAAACTTTTTACTCACCACGTGAAAATACCCACGTGAAATCTCGATTGTGTAATGTTCAGCATGTGTTATATTACAGTTGTTTTGTTGGCATTGTTTGAATAATTGACTGCCTTTAACACTGGTATGTCAACAAAAATCTACCTGGAAGGCAGGGATAAAAAAACAACATATAATATATGCGTTTTACATCGAATTTCAACAGCCGAAGTTTACATGTATTAAAGTAGTCCGGGCTTTTCAAAATGTTCAAGTGAGCGTTTAGATACATTGACTTCGATTTGATGCCCAAGGCTCTTTATCACAAAAGAAGCAACGAACGCTAATTGAGAATCAATGTAGTGCTTTAGCAGACTCGTGGGATCTTCGCCTGTTTTTCCTGCCCCGAGGGAAGATGCAAGAATCGAAGCTGTCCATAGGGGGACTTGATCTAGAGAATTTGCAGCTGACAACCCGTTTCCTCCAATAGAGAAAAAATCTCAATTTGAAATATATGATGAATTATGGATTGCCTGTTCAGTCTGTACAATGTATGTTGTTAGATTGTGTATATGGTGATGTCAAATATTGGACACAGGCCAAGTATTTCAGGACAGGACAATTCTCTAAGAATGGAGAACAAAAATTAAAGTAGTAAAGAAATAACAGTAACGAGTATGTCGAATGATTAATGATATTCAGTGTATTGCACAAAGACTGGTAGCCATCATAGAATGTTTCGATCACTCACCAAGGACCTAGGGATTATTGCTCATAGCCGACCCCTCACACAGAGATTTACAAGCTCTACTAGTCAATACACTAAGTCGAACGATCAGAATAGTTTCACCGCCGTGCTTGTACGATACAAAAGCATGATTTGCCAACACTGTTCACCTCCTCGACTACCATTGTCCACATACATTGTGTTAACAAGTCGTTGATGATCACATGGCGGTTATCACACAAGGTTCTGCCTCCCATCTCGAGTAGTCGAAAAAAAATCAAATATTTGCGCGTCTGAAAACAATTTAAGGCGTTGTTCGCTTCTGAAGAACTAATACTCACTCGCCAATACGCCAGAAAAGAGAGACTTCTTATGAAAAAGACCACTTGTCTTCAACCCCGCCTTCTGCTACAAAATGAAGGGTTTTCGTCTTTACAATCATCCCTACAGGGGGAAGCGCTAGCGATCTTGGCAACGTTCCAAACCATCCGTGATCAGACATCTTATCCGTAAATGAGGGGAAACAAGTTTAGCATCAATGCGCACACTCAGAACAGATGTATTTATTGTTGTTCGTTACTATGGGAATGGCATGTTTTCAACATAATAAACAGAACTAATCAATTGAAAGGTTCAAGTATAATTCAAGCTACATTTACTGCTGTTTCTCACTTGACTGTTGAAGTTGTTAAGTTTACAGTTCACTGCTTATAAAGACTCGGTAGGAGCAACCATGGACGTTGGAGAGTAACGTCTATGGTGTAACATAAAAAAAAATATGTCGTACAGCCATAGACCCTCCACGTTGGTGGAGGGTCTATGGTACAGCTAAGTACAGAATTTCAACATTTCCATCGCCAACTTCTAGCACACTTTATAACAGTATCACCATGGTTTCTTGAACAAATTCAAAATATTTTAGATAAAAATTTTGAAATTATCACTAATCATACATCTATATTACATTTAGCCAATGACCATGTTTTGAATAATGCCACGCTTTGCGTGCATCACAAAATTTGGTATTTTTCAGGCAAGTTTATACTTGTCGTAAAACTGTAAAGTAAATTTTGAAAATGAGGATATGCCAGATTTGTTCCATTATGTACGTGTTTTGATTAGAATATAGTACAAGTGGTTACTCCATATTGTCACACGACAGTCAAACAAGGCTGGAGAAAATCTACAAAAAAATATATGCATATGTCGTAGACGTAGAAAGGGCGAACAACTACAGTTGAAACGAACACCTGCTTAGTTCGCTGATCGCATCGGTATCGAACCACGGATCATGTGATGCATTAATTCCTACTAATCCCACATATCACGTTCTGATTGTTCATCAACGCCTACCTGCACACTTTCCCTTTCGTCTTCTACTTGCCGGAGACTTTTTCTTCGATTATTCAGATCAGTTTTTGGACTAATTTCTTCACAGAATAGATTCGATTATCTGCCAGAGTCTTCACCATGCAAGGCAATGGCGTGCGCATGCGTCATTTGAAGTTAAATAAAAAACACTCCATGATGAAATCGAGGACAAGGTAAACGCCTCTTTTTAACAAAGAAATTGACTTTTTTTGTTAAAGCGACTTTCGCTAGACTTGTTTTTCCAGTTTTGGCACGTATATAAAGCCTTAAAGAAACCCACGTGATACAGGAATGAATAACCATTTTCAGCTCACCGGGTAGATTGATTATCCTAAAAAGGATACTGTTAACGTCACGGTCTAGTTTGCCCCCGAGTTTGCCACGTGTTGCTAGGTTTCTTTAAAGTACTGATGTCTTGTTGAACCTGGATAAAATAGTAAACTTGGAGCCGTCGAGATGATGATTTAAATACAAAATTAATTATCCTCTTACAGTCCTGATAACACAGTTGATACAGTAGCTCTCAGAGATGTCACGAATTGGACACTGCAATACATATACATGTACCATTACTGAGTAGTGTAACGAGGCAAATTTCACAAGCTGGTAGCATTCATCTCAGACCACAATAGTGTGAGCATTCACTAATATGCCTGAATTTGATCGTAGGTGTCAATTGGCGAAAACAACCATTATTGTGTATCGTCAAGCCTTATCTGCGGTTTTGGTTGCAAGCCAATATACTAGTAACCAGTAGTTGTACAACCAGTTGTGAAAAATAACACAGCGGAACGTTTCATGTTTACCTTAAGACATTATAATAACATACTATGCATCATTAAAATGAAACTTTGTAAATTCTTTTCTTTCTAGACTTCAGCCAATTCTCAGTTCATTTGACCCCACTTTGATTTGATCCTACATAATTGCTCAAATTCTTATGCGAACACATTTGATGTTATGTACAACCAACTTCTCAGTCTCAACCTTACAAAATATTGGTTGCAATTTCATTCATTTGTCAATGGATATACATTGTGTAAAAGGAATCCAGAAAGTAATAATAACATTATTAAAAAGTTTTGAAGTGGAAGCTTAGTGATCTCCTCGCTTGGAAGTATGAGAGAACTCAGGACAGTGGAAGCTTTTTATCAGTTAAACGGTAGAATTATAAACAAATCAATTGACGTCTGTGGCTTGTACTAGTCTTACGTTTTTGATAACTTTAAAGTATCTCCTTTGGGTGAGGATTAAGGGCTTCTGACCTGATTAAAAACGTCCTCCTGACCGTAGATCTATTAAACCAAACGTGATAAATATCATTCTATTTACTTCGTTCACCATCGTACTTAATGGTAATATGTTCAGCAATTGCAAGTTTCACCTATATATACTTAAGAGTTCTAACAAATAACTTCGACTGTACTTGTCACATGCTATTACTTAAAATCGAAAATAAAAAGTCATGTTGTCTAACAAACTTCAGCCCTGAATTTTGGGTCTGACTCATAGAAATCACATTGTAGATATATGAGTCTTGTATATAGAAAGCTCGTATTTATTGTCCTTAAAGGAGTTTGAAAATAACACGTATACATGAGTGTAGGGGATAAACTAGCCAATAGACTCGACTATCTGGCTTGACAATGTAGTTAGTACGTCAGTAAGTCAATTAAGTCTCTGGCCTGGGGTAAACACATATAGAATGGGTTTTTATGATGAAACTTTGCGCGTGTTCACGTTCAATGTCATCTGTCTTTACTCTGACCACCTGTTTATTGGTTTATATTCGCCATCTCTCGGCAACGATGGTATGGTAGCATGACAGGGTTTCAAACTGAATGAACATCAAAGTGAATAAACGGACGGCGAGTATTTGACTAACCCTTAAGCTGAAAGTCCCGACATCAACCTTTGCACATAACAGATACTCCGAACAATAACCTGAAAATACTGGCGAGTACTTAATAAAAGCAGCAATCAAGTTGTTCAAAGTGCGTTGTTATCATATAACGCATTTGGCGTGACATCTTCAAGTGATATACAAATACAATGCATTATTCACAACTTGTTTGATTTTGACACTGTGTTAACAAAATCTTGTTTCTTCAGAAATTTAAAAGTGTTGTGTTTTTTCAATGCACCTGCAGCTGACAGAGAGCTCAACATTGTTCTTCCAAACGACGTGAAGTGAAAGCTCGACATGGCTACTGTACATTTTAGGTTATGTTGACACGTTAATAACTGGACCAAGTTATTTGCTTAACCTTGAATGTAGCTTACCATTAATCACATCAATCCTTCATATCTTGTTCAAGGTTATACTAAACAAACTTTACACGATCTAACATGAACTTTTTGCAAACGTTGACCTCATGCATTCCACATACTAATAACTGTTGGTAGATTGGGTTGAACTAATGAAATCACATATCTCATGAACTAACAAGACTCAACGGATAGGTGTTAAAGACTGCATACATGGGGAATTTTTCATGACAACGTTTTTGCCATATGGAAACACATGATGACGGGGCTACTATTACTAACACAGTTTCCCATAATACTGCATGTCATGTCTATGAATACTCATAGTCAAATAACGAGAAATTTCACTTTTGCAACAGCGTCAGTCCCTGTATTTGTTGGAAAGAGTGGATCAGAAAATCCAATAGATTTGCGCAAATCTCTTGGAATTTCCATTCTGTATTTGAGTGAAATATATTTTTTTCACACAAGTGTTATTTTTATATGAAACAATGGCCTGTGTGAGTGACTGCCAAACAGTGGGGCGAATCCGTATAACTCTTCAATTCCCTCCCCTTGGAAATACAAGGAACTGGGACAATTTCTTTTTAAGTTGGACACTTTCCTTTATATTACAAAACTAGAAATGAATAACAAACTCAAAACATTTGAGACAAAAAAGCTCCCAAGGGACCGGTGTTGGTCTACAAATCACCCAGTCGTATACCGCGGGAAATTCAAATCAGCGGCGATCTACTGAATGAAATAAGGATATATCGATGATTCTTATTAGTTTTATGATGCAGTACGTTAAAACGTTTACGGTTCTCAAATCATTACCCTGAAAAAAGCTATCGTACGTAGCTGCAACCGGAATATTTTTTTTAAAGAACAGTTTCGTTAGCTACAATGACTTGCTCATACTATTGTACAGCCTGGCGATTACCGAATCAACTGTGGGTAAATGTATTTGTGTAACTGTAGACACAAAATTATTTTATGGTACAATAAATCCAATTTAAAAAAGTCCGCACCCTAAAATCGGCGCCCCAAATGTGATCACGATTTCAACCTGTTACTTTTCTAATTATAGATAAAATAGACCTCTGATTAACATATGCAATGTGTAGTTGTTTATCGTCTGGTCAAAATATAATACTCCAGTTACCATGGTTACAACTAGAGAGTTTAATAGCTGTAATGAATAATCATATTATAAAAAAAAAATATTTCATTTATATAACTTTAATTTGTTACGATACAGAACTATCCATGACCCTCAGATGGCTACTGTTAGACTCATTAGTCAAAACCCTTAGAATCACTCCAAGATAAACAAACTGAAGCAAAATGTATACGGATGAGATTTCATCTGTCAGCTACCGTCACGTCAAAAACTGTCAATGTGTTTGTTTTCGTCCCACGTAATATAAACCTTCAAACGAGGACTCTTCTTTGATTTTACTTTCAATGTGGCGACGTCGACCTATGTGAACGTTCTGGCGACTGTCTGATGATAAACAAACTTATTACGGTAGAACACTTGTGGTTTTTTTCGGTTACTCTTTTTGATGTTGGAAATTTGCATTGTATTCGATTAGTGAACAACCCTGTAACCACGATCCCTCACTGACAGAAAATGTCGCAATCGAGATAAATCATCTACTAATAGCCTTCACCGCTCGGAACTTTTAAGTAAAAGTCATTAATTTTTACCTTTTAACTTCTGTAAATACGTAAAACCCCATAAGAATAACCATTTCGTATATATTCGTCTGGTCTATATTTGGCCATGTGAGTGAAACATGCACACGAAGCTGCCGTAAAACATCACAGATGTATGTGCAATCGTCTCTTTCTCAAGAGATTGCATCATTCGTCATTACCGTAAAAGAAAGCCGACGGTAGCAAACATAAAAAAATACGAACCGTTCTCATTTTCTGAGTCATGATTTTCACAAGAGCTTCTCGAACTCGCAAATTACTGACCGCAGGCCTCCTTGGGTCACTAAATACGTATTCAAGAGGGGGAAAGTTATTACCCGAACGTTAAGTGCTGTGTTCAACTCTCTGGAGCAATTCTGCACACAGTTGTTGTGGATTTGTGCGAGGCATGCACCCACGTCTAATTTCCAGTTCACCCGACAGTCTGGCGTCGCCTTGTGAAAAATTGAAAGTTCACAACGTCTCCTGTTTGAACCACTTCGTATAATATGATCAGCTGAACTTTGCTCACACGTCAGACCTTTGTAAATGTAATCGCATCTCTATATTACTAATTACTTTGATATTTATCTTACGATGTAACGTGAATGATCGTTGAATGATAAGCTAAAATTGTTCAGTTAGGGATAATAACATATACTTTTACAAGGGCAATAATAAGTGGTGTCCTATCATATTTCATGACTTTTGTTTTCACTGACAACTAGGTCATCATATTGTTCCATTTATTGAACCATGTAATTACACTGAGATGTATATTATATAGATTTATCAAAGAATTTTATAAATTTATACAAGTTATCTGAATTTCTGTCCGTGTCAAAATATGTATCGTCAAGATGGTTAAAAAGTACTGTCGTGTCGTGTTGTGGAACTTAAACATAGGCCTTATCCATTAAATTCCTCTGTTTATTTTCTACAATTACGTTTTATCAGTCTCCATAACTCAGCTTTAATTGGAAACAAAAACTGTACATACTTACTAACGATCGTATCTTAACGTGTATTCTAGTTGCTCGCGATCGAGTATAGTAACACCTGGGGGTGTACCAGTAAATGTAAGTGCGCGGAAACGGAGAACAGATAAATAGATGCACGATGTTGCAATTAAGCCATTATACATGTACCTAACAAAATACAGTCAGTTTTTTTTTAACTTTCCAGTTGATGATAGCACAGCTTTAAGATAGCCTCGTGTTTTACCAAGTCGGCGGTGCTACCTCAAACAACCTACTTATCTGAGGAGCTACTAAGACGACGTGAAGTTTAACCCCCCCCCCCCCCCACATGCTGTGGTTTGGGCTTCTTGTTTTCCTTTATATTTATTTTTTACATTTTGAACAAACTCATACAATTCAGTCAAAATGTGCAAAATATACAGTGCAATACCATGTACCACCAACAATAATGCCCATTTCCATCTCCTTCTACTCTTCAACGATATCGTATTGCCATTTGTCATCTGATATCACGTAGTTCTGACCATTTACTTGTCTACTAAATCTAGGTTAAATCAGAACCGGTAAGTTTCAATAATTGATCACATTCTGTACGCATGACTCGTACAAAACACTATATATATTTGTTATAAATTTGGTGTTACAGAATTGTATTTAATAGAGTGATTACTTGGTCTTTGGTGATGTCTTCAGTAACATTTCAAACACAAATTGATAAAGAACAAATGGCAATCGTGACAAGACAATTAGCATCAAATTTCTATTCGTGAACGTTTACAGCCACACTTGTATTCCAGATCAGAGAGTGATACCTTATACTGGTCTTAACACCGTAGATGTTTTCGGTATTAGATTTAAGGTGACAACGTCAGAGGGGAATCAAAACACTCTCCGGATTCCTCCCCTCTGACCCAATATCAATACAACTTACTGTATTGAGCATAGAATTGATCTTTGTTATCAACACTGTATGAAAAGTGTACTACAGTAAGGCAAAAGTACTTGGAGTACTAGTTACACAGTACACAAACCTGTGACAAAATGAGACATACAGGCGATAACATAGTACACCTCTCATGTAAGCAAAATCCTTTTACAGTCAAGTAATTAACTTCATTGAAGTCCTTTATAAGAAGATATATATACTATATATATATATATATATATATATATATATATATATATATATATATATATATATATGTGTGTGTGTGTGTGTGTGTGTGTGTGTGTGTCTGTGTGTGTGTGTGTGTGTGTGTGTGTGTGCGTGTGTTGGAAGGATGTATAGCAGAGGTTTTACCATGCAAATAGAAACATGTTTTATATACAAGCTAGGGTGTTCAGTTAGGCGGGCAAGGTGAGGGATATGAACAAGGTTTGACTCCCTAACATACTATACATATGTCATGCTGTATGTGAAGGTCTATGAGCCAGTGCTATTGTTTCGTGTCCAAGTTCAAAGTCGTATAGCGTAGAGTGTGGGGATTTTGACTACTCAATGCTCAGTCACACGACTTCACGTGACTCTATATCTAGGCTAAGGTTGGTTATAAATAAAGCACATACGTACATGGTACACCATAAAGTTGATAATAATGTTCTACTCTGCATGACAATGACAGTGACAATGACAATGACAATGAACCTACATGTAGCTTTAGCAACGTTAATGTCAAATATAACCTTGGGTGTTTGATACTTTGAAGTTGGTGACCGAGGTTGTGTGTACCTTTCGAATTGCGGAAATTCAAACAGCTGTTCACCCTTAAGATTGATCATTGGACTCGAATAACCGCTCTCCACTGTCTTGCCTTGCACTTTCACGAACAAAATATAAAGATGATTTCAGTACAGTAAGACGAATTGATGAAAATTGATATAGAACTCGTACATCACCCCCCCCCCCCCCATAATTCCGAATATTTGTTTCAATCAATGTATTCGAAGTTACTGATAACAGGATCTGATGCGAGTATGGGTTTTGACGACAGTGTTGAGAAGAACACGTTTAACAGAGTACGCACAGTTTTCAGTGCATTTTTGAAGAAAAAAAAGAAACATTCAGACAACATGTTAGAATTGAAGAGTGTTCTCGTAATTGCGTCATATGACGCAGTCTAGTGTGAAAATAGATTCATGTTGATATTTTGGCGCCCCCTAGGATCCAGTGTAATCGTAGAATGATGCATTCAATGGCACGCTGACGTCAGAAACATTTGACATGCAGCTAGGGACTGATTTTCAAAAGATATGATTGTTGGTTTATTTTATCTCATGGGGAAAAGTGCGCTAGGAAATACATACATCATTCGACTTGAACGGAATGTGTACTGCCAGTTTGAATGATTGCCTAGCACTAAATCGCAAATAGAGGAATATCAAAATAATACTGTAATAGAAAATAGTATTGCACCATCGATATTGTTCTCTTTCAGAAATATGACCATTAATAATTCGGGTTCATATATAAATAAAACTGGATAGTACTAGTGCGTTAAAGTAGTCAAGCTACACTGATAGGACAAGGCCATAGTGGAGCGCCCTCTAGTGTCGTGTCAGGGTTTTAAGATTTTAAGTGTTCTGTGCTAAACAATTGCTAGCAGATATAGTTTCCTTGTCTGTGTGTATCTATATGACCTGGTATAGGGGGCACTTGGTGACTTTGTACATGGGGCTGATTTTTCGGTACCTGTGGTATTCTAGCATATACACTTAATCACTTTTTATTAGCAGGACTCAAACATCATGATACAGTATATATAAACGACTCGATGACATATGCGTATACTATCAAATGTTCTATTGTGCCATCAACTACACGAACGGCGTGAATAACGCCACAGCACGCAATTCGATTTTTAGTGCCTTCGAAGGCATATTTTGACATTAAACAATCATAGCATACCTTATTTGAAATGTATATTTCAACCCGAGTCATGAACAATGCGTATAAGAACTCAGCTTATGTTAGTTGGAATGTTTCCACATATATCGAACACACTATGCTGCAATAGTTGCCAGTGTTTTGAAGATAGATGTCTGCCAAAATAAACTAAAAGTTTGCATATCACTTCAAAACACACGTGTAGTCAATGTTATGAGGAAGTGATATTTTGATACTACAATATGGACATAGCAATCTAATATATTCATAACATTAACATTGGTCACATTTTCAGATGATGTAATGATGTTATCAACTGAGCATTGGTTTCTAATACGACTTGTGACGTCAGTTTCTTTCTTACGTCGCGGTACAACTTATTATACATTGAAGTACATTCACGCGTAAAACAAGACGTTAAATTTCTGTCTATAGCTTCCAATTCACCTTTTAATTAGTTGGAATTCTCTGGATGTATGTCTCTTTTGTTTCCCCTCCTCCTTCGATGATGATGATGATGATGATGATGATGATGATGATGATGATGATGATGATGATGATGATGATGATGATGATGATGATGATGATGATGATGATGATGATGATGATGATGATGATGATGACGACGATGATGATTTCTTTAATTGTAATAGGCCTAGGGGTTGAACATGAATAAAATGTTCCTTTAAATGATGATGATGATGGTGGTGGTGGTGGTGGTGGTGGTGGTGGTGGTGGTGGTGGTGGCGACGACGACGACGACGACGACGACTGACGACGATGACGATATTTTATATCTCTTTATTTCACTTTATGAATTTACCTCAAGAGTATTAGAAAGAACAGTACATTGACAAGACTTAAGACTGCTTATTCGTCTAATAGCAGATAAAAAAATGATAACTACTCTGTGACTGTCACAAAAACGAGATATGACCTATACGATCAATATCTTAGTTGGGACAGTATTAGACCTCATTGATACCTATCGTTGTTTCCTTATGATTAATAGCGAGTTAAGACTGAAACTCATTTCAGTGAACGATACCTTTGAATATCACGACCTCTATTACGTTATCATGAGTCAAGGCCATATTATCAAATATCTGAACTAATTCGTTGATGATTTCAACCCATTACAGCGAAATATACGTTCACGATCGAAATATAAAACGGACAATATAGATCTTGGAGACTTTTTTAACAGCAAAACTGATGTTAAAAGCCAATACACATAACTTTAATGGCGAGAATTCTCGTCAAAAGGCAGAAATCAACTGCAGGTTCCTTATCTGACTTTGCAACTTGAACTCATCTACAGCAAATTTTGTCGAATGAATGTAAAAGTAATCACTCCAGCAATTTTAAAATATCAGCAAAATTTAGCAATGTACAGGGATTTCCACTTAATATCTTCATCCTTGAAGACATTACTGTGACTACTTTTACCACTGTATATCTTTAAAAATCTCTAAGAGTTGCCATAGCAACAGGATCCCTAGAATAACAAGTTCCTAGTCTAACGACTGTAATTCAGTTCCATACTTCAGTGCACAAATGCTCTTGAATTTCCCATTTTCTAGAAGAAAACGGGATTTCGCCATTTGTAACAAATATTAATGGTTTCTATATCCGATTTTTCGTTTCTATAAATGGAAGTGAATCTGTTGGCAGTAGGCGCTCGATCAATGAGAAAGCGCTATAACGTGTCATTGAAAGACCCGACAGTAAGTCTAAGCGAAACATTCAACAGTTACTTGAAACATCACTAAAGCTACGAGGGGTGCTGACAATAAATGGAACTCCCTTTAAATATAAAGTTCGCCAATGACAAAATCGTATATAATTACCCATTTGAATTAAACCCGTCATGCAATTGAGACTTAAATTGAACCAAATATTTCATATTTATCACACCACATTCACTGTAAACTAGATCATTATATTTATCATAATTAAATAATCTTTAATACTTGTAAGCATTTTATGAATGAATTATAGTGAACGAAACCCTCATAGTATTAACAGTTCTTTTTTTCTATAGTTGCTAGGGTAACCATCATCGGCTTACATCCCATCCAAGGAGAAAATCTGATTGGGGATTTGCGAAAGATGTGCTTAATCCTTCTTACCGATAAAAACCTTAGAAGTCTCGGAATCGGTTTAAGTGAAATGTTCATGAGAAGAACGTTGAAAGACTTAAATGTATTTTCTTCTTATTTTGAAATTCGTTGGTTATCAAGATCTATCACGAGTCGCTTAAAGCATCAATATCGACTTTCGGGTAGGATGTATATATCATCCATTACATATTTAGTATAGACGGGTGTTCACAAATCAAAGTCGCAAGGCCGACTTTATTCAAACTGTTGTTGTCCCTCACGCCCCCTCCCCTCGCTATGGGACAACGATCTCTAAGTGTGCCTGATTATGTCTTTATGTCCGTCAGTTTCTCTCACTCTCACACATTCTCTTTGTGTCTGTCTGTCTGTCTGTCTGTCTGTCTGTCTGTCTGTCTGTCTGTCTGTCTGTCTGTATGTATGTATATGTATGTATGTATGTATGTATGACTGTTTGTTTGTATGTATGTGCTGTCTGTCTTCTGTCTGTCTGTACGTACGTACGTACGTACGTATGTATGTATGTATGTATGTATGTATGTATGTATGTATGTCTGTCTGTATGTATGTACGTACGTACGTACGTACGTACGTACGTATATATGTATGTATGTATGTATGTATGTATGTATGTATGTATGTATGTATGTATGTATGTATGTATGTATGTATGTATGTATGTATGTATGTATGTATGTATGTATGTATGTCTCTCTTCCTGACTCTCTCAGAGTCTCTCTGTCTCTGTATGCCTATCTGTCCGTTCCCCTTGAAATTAATAGAAATGGTATCACTCGTACCACTTTATTCAAAAAAAGGAAAGTGTAACATACGAATGGTAACTAATGAGAACGTTTTATAGATGGAAACAGACTATAAAGATATTCACATATCAAGCATTCTATTAATTTCTAAACACTGTGCAAAATCTCCAGTCACTTACAAAACACATCCATCACGTAATTAAAATTATACTAGTTTTTTCAAGATGTACAACAAAACCAAGATAGGACTCATGTTTTTCGACACTGGTCACTTTTTGTGGAAAGGTCATTCTGAGTCGTGGGAATTTGTTGTGGTTAACGAATTTTAATTGGACGTGTTAGTTTACCTTTACCACACACAATTCAATAAAATTCCTATAGTTACAAATTGCTACAATAATACCAAATCATCTAACTGTGCACCATTACTTCAATTTTCTCTTTCATTCAACACAAGTTATAGTTTAAGGTGCTAAACAAAATTCGCGTGTGGTTGTACTTGATTTTATAAGCCATAATAGAGGTTTACTTGGTCGTATTTCAATGTCCGGGAATCACTCGTAACCTAATGCTTTCCTGTAATATATGTCACTGCTAGTATGTATTTACAATGTAGTCCATTCAATCGTCAAATCCGCTAATATATAATAAAGGATTAGACAAACTGAATTGAATGTTGTCTGGTCGGGGCACTTCTTCTCTACTTTGACATTGCCTGCAGCAGCTTGAGTCCTTTACAAAGTCGTTTCCATCATCTTAATTTGCCCTTTCACGTTTTCATGGCGTCCGAGTCAATTTAATGAGATTCTTCGTAAATTTAGCCAAGCATAGAATGAATTACTCCCCATGTGTACGGCTGTTGTTAAATATGTCATTTCTGTTTGCTTGTCTGGCTATGCAAGTCATGAAGACATAAAAATGTTTGTCAACCGTTCAATCGGGCGTATCTTTTTGTTCATTTTCCCCTGCTTTCTCTTGGAATAAAAGATACTGTATTTTTGATCAGTCGTGGTATATTCCAATATTATTTTCTTCAAACTATACTAGGCCGCGCCTAATGTAAAATGCCAAGGTAGGGGTATTTTGTCAGCGGGGTGAGACACACCTGCAATGTAGTCTTCAATGAACTGGTGCGACATAGAAAGTGCCTCAGGTAATATAGAGTAATCACCCTTCGCTACTATCCGACTTTGATACAGTGGTTCAAATATTGGCGAGCTCCCTGCATTAATGCAGACGTGAGATAATTCAGGCCTGGGGACGTAAGCCCCTCCATGTAGTCTGCATGTGTAATCGTTGGCAACGATTACTTTAGCGGTTGTTAAGTTTTGTCTTTTGTCTATGCATTATTTTCATAATATAAATGATTATATATATATATATATATATATATATATATATATATATATATATATATATATATATATATATATATATATATATATAATAGTTCTGATGTATTGTATTTGATTTGACAACTGCTATTGACGTATATAACTTTTATCAAGACTCAATGATAATTGTTCATGACAGGGGGTCAAATTTGATAAGATCGTTTTGAAAAAGGCACTCACCGAAAGAAATGATAATTGATAATGTCCTATAAATGGTGAAATGACCTGTCACTTGCAGCTTGTTGACGTCACATAACAAATATAAACGTTTAGCCATTTATCGTCTAGAAAGTATTGTGTTTCCGTAGAAATACTGTCATATGCGTATTGATGTAAAAACCAGATATCGTCAACAGATACGAACAAATGATTAGACCACTTACCTAAAATATACCTTCGTTCAAAGTTGATGTATTTTTGTTGTCATGAGTACGGTATGTGTAAACAGGGCAATTTGCTGGAGGTTAATCGACAAGGGATCATTCTCCATGCCTGAATCAATATTACTGGTGATATAAACTCGATCAGTGCATGTGTCTCGAACCGTGTCGGGCTCAGCGACGAATTTTGAACCATAAGTAATTCTCCCCGTGTACCAATTAGCTGTAATTCACGACACTTACATATCTGAGGACCTAAATTCCACACAATATCGACCTATACGGTACTAGAAAGACAACTATACCCTAGTGAAGTCCATTGAACGACGCAGTCGATGCCATCTCGAACATCTTTATATACTCGCAATACGCCCGTTACCATGACGACAAAAAACATCATCTAAACAAAGTCGCCCTGCTTTGACTTCCGTTAACCAATTGAGCGCTTCTCAAAGAACGATTATACACAATTGAACAACGGATATAGATATGGACATTCAATTTTCAGAGTCAGTGTGATTCTTTTCTTTCAACCTATTGGTTGTCTAAATGGTTCTCCTTTATAGAGTAGCAAGCATGTTTTGAAATTTCACATAAAATATTGCACATGGACACTGCTGTCTCTAAGTGATATTTTTGGTTCTCCATAATCGCACAATTCTACTAACAGAAAACGCATGAACACAAACTAATAACGTCAATTATATTTCTTATTTAAAGATCGTCATATTATTTAATTTTGTGTTGCATATTTTCAATTTTTCATAAACATGAATCAAATCGAAGTTGCAGACAATTTGTATATGACTAATCCATTAACTATCTGTCATTCACGTCTCGACACATTCCCGCGTAAACGAATCGGATCAAATAATGTTGTTTATGGGTTTCCCGCCAGTTTTTTCATCCTAATCGAAGTTGTCGGTATTTGTTGACAATTGACTTTTGAACATCTTTAGATTTGAAAAGACTTTCATTATTATCAATGTGTATAGAAACCATATGTGTTGTAACAGAATATACATTATACATAGGCGCCGCAAGGCTTTGGGTAAACCGAACACAATTAATTAATCTAAGAAAAACATTAAATTGTTAGACTAGTATGATTTCACAGAAAATCGGCATATACGTACCCGGTATACGTTCAGAGTGTGTTGTCTGCTGTCATGAAAAGAGAGCGTGCTCTAGCATCCCCACAAAGAGTAATGGCGATTAAACGATAATCATACACAATATATACAGTGGCAACTGGACTGGGATAAATAAACAACACGTATAAAGCGTGTAACTACGATGTGCAATGAATCTTCTGTCTCGCCTACGCCTACTTCAACAACGCATGACTTCGACAACATATGCATTTTAATGAATAGCGTGAAATCAGAATGAATATGGAACAATAGTGTTCAAATTTACTATTTTTGACATCGATCAAGATATTCATGATTGCAAATAGAATTATGCTATATTTGCTACTCAGCATACTTGAGATAAAACGAGGCACATTGCGGTACATGTTAATGGTTATCAAGCAGTACTCAACAGCACGCTTATAGATAGTTTTGTGGATGCAACTACTTTGGAATCATTCGGAAAAGGTAACATTTCTTTCAGTATTACAAGTTCGTGTACTCGAACGCACTGTTCGTATCCCTCCACAGTAGAACATACAAATATTTCTCAACAAGGAAGCCTTGCGATTTCGATCACATTTCATCATACAGAGACAGTATGGCCCAGGCAGCAACTCTTGAAGTAGGTCATTCACACAACAACACACTGTAGCTACAATGTTATTACTAATAAACACTGGTAAATGGTTACTAAGACATACATTTCTCATAACTTGTGTACATCAACCCGCCCATTACAAGCATGGGCAGCTTGGTGAACTATAACACTTATTGTTACTGAATGCTTCACATCAGTTACTAATTACAATACCTAAACAAAACAAGCCTCTATATATAGTAACGCGGCTCAACATATACAACTCTATCACGTGATATTTCGTCAATATAATGACAATGACGAGTGAAATGCAAGTCGCAACTGTACTGATGAGCAGTTTGTCAATTGAACGATGCTTATCCACCGTCAGGCGGTGTGATTCCGTCACGCATTAAAGATACAGGTGTTTCACCCAGTAACAATTGTTTTGTGTTTGTTGTTTACTGCCTTGTTTACCGTCGAAACGTGAGAAATATGGTTATATGCATGCATCGTTGAAAACTAGTAACATGTCGCAAATGTGGTTACAAAAACCTCAATTTCGGTAGAATAGCAATATATTGCTGAATTAAATGCATGTATCAACAATGAAAGAAAAATAACAAGGAGAAAAATGACATTTATAGGACCATAGACCATGGCATTCACCGAGATTCTATGCTAGCAATCCTTAATATTAAGCAACCCTTGGGGAGGGGGACAGGTGGGTTTTTTTGCAATACAACGCTGAAAATAGAAAATAGAAAATTTATTAATGTATTGCAACTCCATGTAGGCATTCGGGCACCAATATTTTTCTTAGTATCAAACACACGATGAAGGGTGGCGTAAAATGTCCTTTGTGGTGTTCATTTGATGTATGTATGGTGGCATGTGTAGTTCATTCACTAACACAAAATGTAGCAAGAAACTGTACTCATTCAATCTTGCTATCTTAAAGTGTAACATGTCCAGTTTCTTATTGGTTTCTGCGTGGTTGTATCAAACGCAAACGCTGCACGGTATTGAGAAATTCGCTGTATGAATTAATTATAAATGCAACTTTTCAAGTACTCGTATAAAACGAATCAGAACCCTGACAAGACAAATTCTATCCTCAAGTGCAAAACTGAAGAATTCTTAGAAATACATCATACAAGATAAAACTCTCATGGTTCGTCAGCACGATTCGAGTTAATTCTGAAATCTAATCAAAGGTGAGCCGTGCTACGTATACATGGCCGAGTGCACTGATGGTGGTGAACTCATCCCATATGATCTGTAAAGACTGTCTACGTCATAACCTGCTTACATTACATTACATTACATCTCCTCATCATTCTGAACTAATGCTCGAGCAATTTCCAAAAGCAGCTTTCTGTGATGATTGTATTAAAGTCAGAGTCGGATTTGGTGTTAATGTAATTTGCAACAACCTCCTTCCTAACGACCTCAATTCTCTAGTACGCAATATTTTCCGCCTAAGTGGCCATGTAATCGGTAAGACGTTTTGCACGATGTTAGCTTTACCGCCAGAACATTTGGCGCCATAAGCATTGCTTTCTGACGAGACAGCATACATGTAGCCGTGTCTGGACTTGGACTCGGAATATATGTGTACATATATGTGTTCTAGTTTCACTCTCTGGTACTGACGGAGTCCTATGTGTCTTCCTCTACATACGATTTATCATCAAGAGATGTACTGCAATAGATACATCCAATACGTAACATCCAATTATTTAATTTTCTCAACAGTATTATATTAGACGAGTTTCCCTCTCTGCCTAAGTCATAAAATGCTCCCTCTAGTTCCCACTTTTTGTCATTTCCATATTTCATTTGTCACCCCTACTTTCCCTAGCTCTATCCCCCAGGACTTCATTCTCTTCCTTTCCGCCTTTTTTGTTTTCTTACCCCAATCGCAATAGCTTGCTTTGATAATGGTCGCACGCAAATTCTTGTGTACATAAAATAGTAAAGAAATACATAAATAACTCACAACCTCAAACTGCTCTCTGTGACCAGTCTCTCTCTAAAATATAGATTTGGTTTTTATTTTCTTCACCATCTGTGCCTCGTTTCACGTCGCCCACTTTTCCTCCCACTCCAACCTATTCTCAGTGAATCTCTCTCTCTCTCTCTCTCTCTCTCTCTCTCTCTCTCTCTCTCTCTCTCTCTCTCTCTCTCTCTCTCTCTCTCTCTCTCTCTCTCTCTCTCTCTCTCTCTCTCTCCCCCCATGTTATAATAAATAGTCGTCTACGACATAGTACCATCGTTACGGATCTTTGCCTTGCTTTCATGTTTCCATTAAGTGTTTTCACGGTGAAAGTCATGGTAAAAAGATAGGCCGGATAAGCCGATAACGCATTTAGACCCTTTTAGCGAAAAAATACCAGGCTCTGTCATGGTAAATACAAAGCATAGTTGACAACTTACCCCTTCAAGTATCTTGCACTCCTTCTTCAGAGCGTAATGGTTTGTTTATATCATCGCCCTGTTTTCAAGCAGAGTGTCACAGTAACCCTTTGCGATACCTGTGTGTCTCCAATGCCGATATGAGATTGATTCAAATGGACGATCTCATTTTAACCTGGGGGAGAAATTTATTTATAATCTTGGCAGGGACAGTGCTGTTAGATAGAATTATTATAAGAATATTTATCAAAAATTGTGTCATTACTAAATTAAATATACTTTCAATTGTGTGTGTACTCTGAGAGAAACAAGAGGATAATTAATTACCAATGTTCTTACTATTGGAATATTTCACGAAGAATTACTTCAGGCATTGTAGGAAAAATGTCATAAAAAACACCATTTCAAACTGACTTTTTTTCCATCTAACCGAACAATAACAGAGCGAGTCTTTTGAGACAGTGTACATTATCTCGATAAACAAGTATGATGAAAGACATAGTATTAACTTGATTAATTATATTGTACGGTGAATAGATATATTATTACTTTCGAGGACCGTCGAATCAGTGCAATATTCTATGACAATCTATACTGAAGAATTTGCTTTCATTAAATCTTAAGTGAATTGAGTTGTCTTGTTATCAAAGGTTGTTCAGATATACAGAGTCTTCTACCTTTGTTACTTGATGACATTCTGGTTAAGAGTGTGTGAAGCTCTAGTACATTCTCTTCCCCAAAAACATAGCTGAGACATGCAATTCCATTGTTTCATTCAGAATGTTACTACTGATTTTAACTCATGTTAACATATTTGTTTTGTTTAGAAATTGTTTGCATAAATTTTTTCAGGTAAAATTTCACGGATGAAAAGATACTTTGTTATTCATTGGAAAATATCAAGAGGGGATTTGGTGAAAAGCAAACGATACGTTTCATGGTAGGGAGCACGAATATTTACAGTGCGTGAAAAAATTGCTAATAGAACATCCTGAGATTCTGAATGTTGGCATTCATACAATAAAAGTTGCGGGAAAAGAAAGCTTCTATAGCTATGCAACAATCATTTTCCTCATCACGTCTCAGAAGGCTTAAGAACACCATGTCAAAATATGGAACATGGTGTGTATGAAAATATTAAATTACTTCGCTATACATCTAAATTTGTCTTGAGGGTATTTGCTGTATAGCAAGCTCACACAAGCTGCACAACTTACATGCATGCATGCATGCATGTATACATACATACATACATACATACATACATACATACATACATACATACATACATACATACATACATACATACATACACACACACACACACACACACACACACATACATACATACATACATACATACATACATACATACATACATACATACATACATACATATATACATACATTGAATGACCCACATCTACGATAAACAATGCGTGATGGATTCGAGAAGCTTCGCACAAGAGTGTTGCACTTGACTTGTTAAACAACAGTCACATGTGCCCAGGTACTACAACATAATGGACATGTCAATCGTCAACAGAAAGCAGCTGGTTTCGACAGGAATTCAACTCGATGGTAAGGATTGCATGAAGTTCAACAAATAAAATCCTGTGATCGAGAATATCCAACATTTCTACACGAATTTGAAATGATCGCATAAAGCCTGCCCTCTATGGCAAACAAACTTTGTAGCAAACATGTCTTCACTCCTTGTATTGTCGTTTATCATGTTTCTGTTTTATTTTAGTTTTTACATTTTGTTTAGTTTTCCTCAAGATCATTATGATGTACGTTTAAATCAGGCCTGAAAAATAATTGTTTCCGTGGGTCACGTGACCTAATCCAATATGGCACAGACCACAAATTCAACAAGGCGGCGCCCAAGAATCATGTGACTTTATTTAAATTAATTGGCATAGTGAAGAGCAGCCCTTCACAAACATTACCATTAAGCGCTGGCGCTCACCATAAAATTTATTATATTATGCGTAACTCGGGATGTCACTCAATACAATATATCATGCTGTTGAGATGACTATGAAAAAATGATCGTTTCAAATGACAAAAGATGGCTTTATATATTGAATTTTCAATCAGATACGGCATCTTATTTGAACAATATATACGACAGCTTGAGAGAACGTCTTGGTTCGATATCCTATGGTTTTGCATTGTTCGTTGAAACACATGACATTTCAATTTGCTTCTCATCAGTCGAGATCCATAATGCTTTTATAATGTTCGTCTCCATTGATCAAATTGCTATGTTCAAACGACAAAGTAGCAACCACTCGGAGATGAGAGAGGATTCATTAAATGCAGGACCTCCCATGGATCAATTCCAATGCTCTCTCATGATCAGATAGCGAACAAACGACATTAACGAGTTCATTTTAGATTGCATTATCATTATGCACTTCACCTTGATTGCAATTACTTTATGTTGTCAAAAGATCACGTTGTGAATTACTAAATGTTATTTGTACCACACAAATCTGTTCTCAAGTGTTAAATATAGCTACGATGGCTTGACCTTGACCTTGTCCTTGATGTTTCGCTGAAATTGGTGAGTGTAGAATATGGATTAAGCCAAAGTATATCGATTTTGACTCATTAAAGATAGGTAAATACATAACGTTAGTCAATACAGACTGGTAAGCACAAACCATCAATCGACTTAACGAGTTGTAATTTAATCCCTTCTGAAAAGAAGAGGTGATGAGAATGAGTATTGCATGACCTACATACATGGAACTTCAGTCATGGTTTTTTTTTTCTGTTATTTAATAGCTTGTGACATTATCTGATATAAAACTATGACTCCAATTGTTAAATAATATGCAACCCTTGTGTGATCAATTTTCTGTATATGTGCTGTTATATTTGTGACAATATGTGACAATATGACAGGTTTTTTTTCTACTAGACGAAGCAGTCACTGCAACGGATTCGTTATTTTGTGACTTGAGCTGAGTTCGTCAAATATAAGTATACGGTGGTACTCTAGCCGTTTGTCATCACTAACATCACGTGACATAGGTTACAAGACTTACCAGACTCAAAATGTGTGAACATCTATATATATATGGCCATAGCATATAGGTACAGTAATATTAATGGCGACAGCATACCTATGAACCAATAATATAGTTCACTCACAAACAAACTACACCACTCTAATTAGGCCTTAAAAAGTTGTTTGGTTCCGGTTACCCGACCCCACCTAGATTTTCACTGCCGACCCTAAACAATTTTTATGTAATCAAGAAAAAATAATAAAATCGCGAAAATTGTGAAGTCTCGTGAGAAATGGTGATATTTAATTATGTTCTGGATGCCATCGTTGCCAGATCGGACCTAAACTGTGCCATGCTAGTAGAATTGTCCTAGTATGATGGTGCTGGCATCGGACCTAAGGACATTTGTGCGGCACTGGTATTGAGTTGCGGGCACTGACATGAACTTAAAATGACAATATAAAACTGTTCTTCAAATCTGTAATGGCTGTATATCTGATGGGAACAAACCAATAACACAGAACTCACTCATGAAAAAAAAATATTTAAAAAAAAATTTAAAAATATACCTATTCTAAAATTGAGTGTAACCGGAACCACACAATTTTTTTTTTGTTTGGCCTTACGTAGTAAAATGTGCAGAATTTGCAGTACTGTATGCAAACATCATACATTGTATATACAGCATCTTTAAAATTCTTTCGAGTACAAATTAAGACCTGGCGTTTAATTTATTTCAATGTTATGACAACATCTATGATAATAAGGAAGAGTCCAAATGAAATTCGTACACCGTTCCCAGGTATGTACTCCTTTTCTAAAGAGGACAAAGGCTGCCTATCTACAGTTGTGTATGTCATACTGACTGATATACGTGCCACTGAATTACAAGAGACAAACATGTTCAGTCTGAATATAAGCAAGTAAGTGTCTCATTCAACGTTTCGAACATTCTAAACATTCAAAATTCGAAATTTTGTCATCAATTTACATACATATGAACGATCACGAGTCATTACAGATCAAAGGTGAGCCTCGATATCATCTTATCATTAATACTGCTTTCCATGGTTGATTTTTTTCGAGACAAACTGCTTCGTTTACGTTTGTACGCTGACGTCACGATGTAAGTTCCTGAAATTCTCAAGTCGGTCGTGTGTGTGTGTGTGTGTGTGTGTGTGTGTATGTGTGTGTGTGTGTGTGTGTGTGTGTGATTCAGATAAAACAACCTTAAACGTCAAGGTTGAACTAACATGCTCGTATCACCTCCAGCATTTCATGTGACCTCATCGTTACAGATCTTGCAATCAAGATTCTAAATATTTGCCCGGGGCTCTAAATCAGCCCTATTACGAGATACACACGTATATAGTCTTAGTTTACAAATGTGATTATTATACATAGGGGAATATGTTAAGTTTAATAGTGTGTACAAACGTTCCATTTCGAAGGTCATGTTTATTATACAAGCCTTCAGATAGAAGTATTATGTGATTGAAGTAATTCGGGTGATTTCTCTCTACATCCAAGAGTGCCTGTCAATCATTCTATGGTGACAAAATTCGATTATAGGCTATCATCAATTCTGCATGCCTGTCAAATTGTAATAACTGTCATACTATTAAACTGACCGATAATGAGTTTAGTTTAATGACTCACTAATTGACTATTCTGTTCGGCCTAAGCGTGTTTCGAGATTGTGAGTAGAAAAGAGCTGTTTTATGTGACAAGCTCTGTTTTCTTTTGTTTATGTGTGACTAGTACTTTTCTCCAGTGCAATTATTTGAAAAATTTTCAAATTAAACAAAATTCCTGGCGAATTTAATCAACTGTTTGATAGACGTCGAATAGTGTTTTATCGACTACTCTGTAGTTTAACATAAGACTCAAAATTAATATATTAATATATGAATTAACCGTAACCAAAGGAATATGGTCTATTATCAATTTGAACCACAGACAAGTAACACGTGTTTGTTACTTGTCTGTGTTTGAACCCATATTCTGTATAAACGTACTGGAATAAAACGTTACATTTGATACTTTCACTGACCTTTCACCCTTAACCCACGAGAAATTACCATTTGTGAAATACTGACAACATGGTCGTAAAACCACAATTCTTTTTGCGACAGTGAATCTTGAAAAAAAAACATCCATGTACCTAGGATTATTAAATAAATAAATAAATAAATAAATAAATAAATAAATAATCTGTTTATTTGCCCCAAAATAAATATAAAAGTGGGTAAATGGAGAGCCAGGAAATAGCTTACAGCTAGTCTGGGTCTGTCCCCTCATATATTTATATACAGAAACTCACAGCAAGGTATAACGTACTCAATATGACTCCAAATGTATAATGTATTATGTACACATGATTATTAAAATTATACAGTTGATCAGTTATACTGTGTCAGTAGATGTTGCTTTATAAGATTTGTTTGAAACGATATAAAGAGTTAACACATTTTAAATTGACAGGGATGTCATTCCATTTTTTTGCGCCAGAAAAAGAAATAGAAAATTGACCTGGGTTCGATCTAGCATGACATTGCTATTAATTTTGATAAAGCAGAATGGTGTATCATTGTCGTGACTAATAACTCTATCTGAAATAATCATATAAAGAATGATCATAGACTCTACGTATTCGGCTATTACAAGTCTATGACCAGTCTCTTCTAGAAGCATTCACGAGGTAGTGGTGCCGTAAAGGGGACAGTAATTTTACAACAGTGACTCATTCTCGCAAACCAGCATTGTATATCACGTGGTATGCATGAGATAATCTGATTGGTTGTAGTATTGATGTACAAAGGCACAGGGATAAATACCTAGATTGTATATGAATGCTGTCACGGCCAGTTGAGGGCGCGTTTTGGACGGTGCCGTAAAAGAGGATGTGGTTTGCGACGATGCAGTGACGTTTCAAGTGAAAATGATGTTTGGCAATGGAAACATAACTTGTTCACAATTTCACAACACATTCTTCTGGTCAATCAATTGAAAATCTTAATATATCTTAATAAATCTTAATAACGTATGTTATTTATATATATGTGCTCATGATGCTTTGAATGTTTAAATGAAATTGAAAAGATACGTAAATAAATGGAAAATTTAAAAGTTACTGAGCAATGCATAAAGGAAACTTGAAATCACTCGCAATTGAAAAACACGTTATATGTCAATTATGATCGACCATCAAAGATCATCAAATTCTAACTTAATACCATATACTCATTATCGATCCATTTGACTGATATTTGTACTAATTGCATCAACCAAACATGGCCATTTTAATTGCTATCCAATGACTTCCTGCAATCCACAATAGATCTTCATTATATTGAAGTGAACCAAACTGTTTCTAGAAGAGACGTTGATTTCAATGTGATCGATTTTGAGAAGTAACCATATACTAGTTTCGAGGAGAATTTACAGAGAATTTTCGTTTAATTTGTTACATCTTTATCTGAGTGAAAGCTCACCATTCAATCTTGAAATTATGTGTTGACCTGTTGTCATGCCATCCATGACCTGGTATTCAAAAATTCAATTAACGTCAATGGTACAAGCAACCCACGGAAAATTAATCAGAGCGTTTGCATTTCGGCTTTATCCCTATTCGACGATCAACAATATGAGTCGTGCAGATTATAATGTCATTATGTAAAATTCAGCAATTCTGAGATGTAATCGTTCTCAACAAATAATTCTAATTGAAATTGAAATTGACAGTCATTTCTGAATGTATTTCTCTGTCATAGTCTACCAAGTCACTGTGTGCTTTGCAGGTTGATGTTCAAGTTATCACAGTTAGCCAGATAATAAATACATAGATAGAGTAATTAAAACAACACCTTTAAAAGAATCGTCTTCAGGAAACGCAACATTCCTCAGTGTTATAGTAGTCACGTTTACATTGACCAATTTCATGTAGCGCCCTCAAAGGCAAACACCACGGATCTTTCGTTTAATACTTTGTTAGCCCCTTCACCGGCGTACATGTTACGAGGCTAATGCTATAATTGTTTGTCGTACATTTCATTGTAATTCGTTCATCTGACGTCATTGACAGGAAACATTTCTACTATAATTATATAATTTCTAAGATAGATGTGAGACATGCCATACATACTATACTACTTTGTCCCCACTTATCCACTCAAGCCGTTAGTACAGGAAGTTTTAAAGTTAAACCTAATTGAATATTCTGTTAATCTTGTCTGGTGATTTTAATGCATTATCTTTATTAATGAGGAAAATGTTGACCATGCCATGAATATCATCGGACAGGGTAAATGCAATGAAATACATACAAGTTATGGTAAAGCATATAAAATATTGCAATAGCAAACTAGAATTCGAATAAAAAAGTCAGTTTGAAAATTAACACATTCATTCTCTGTCCTCGTTTAAGATGACGATCAGAATGAGTACTCGTACTTTGAAGTGCTGTGCTTTTTACAACAAAGTAACATTGGTGATAACTTAACATTCCATATAGATATCTACTCCAAGATATAAAGGTGTTTTCATAAACTTCAGATTCTGGATAATCATTTCACGATTTCACATAAAATTTTCTCTAAGTTGCCGAGAAACACCAAATTTTAACTTTTTCACACTCTGTTATTTTTTCAAAGGAACACTTTTGCATCATGAATCTTAGCTGACATGGTTTTTTCATTAGACGAACAATGAATGTTCAGGCTCCGAATAACTTCCTTCACCTAAATATAGATTACATTGACCTGTGCATTGTTAAGATATAGTTTCATTACTTATATAAATGACTTGAGTATTAACACTAAGAGTTACGTTAGCAAGCTTTATGGGACATATGTGCTTTGTTATGACTGCTGTATGCATGTACCAAATTATATGGAATTTGAAAGAGTGTATTGGATATACTTTAGCCAGCAGGGCCTAACCCCTTAAGGTTAATTTGGAGAGAAACATGCAATAACATCACCATGATCGCTGGTGAGGAGAATGTGAAGCACTCTTTCGACAATAGTGACACGTAAAAGGCCAGGGCCTAGTATGTGAAACCATACAAAGTATTAAAAGCCTTAGAGTACATGAATATTATTTACAATGCCCCGATTTTACTCTGTCTAAATTGTACGGCTATATTGTATATATTTTAACCTAGTGAAAGGTATATTAAGTCAGCCAAATACATTCGCTTGGCTATCGACTACCCCATGTTCACATGTACCAGTACATTGCAACGGGGATGCAGTACATTACAACGGGGACTCGATGGAGTACATTGCAACGGGGATGGAGTACATTGCAACGGGGATGGAGTACATTGCAACGGGGATGGAGTACATTTACGTGGCGGGAGTACACTGTAACGGGTACATTTTTACGTTCGTGGGTGGAATACGTAACATTGCTAAGCACCCCTGAGTTTTGTTCAAGGATTATCAACATTCTGGTTATTTGCGACAAAAGGTATCAGTTTTGTACAAGGACATCGCCGTATCATGTAATAACGTACAGTACGTATTTTACAAGCATTATACTAAAGCAATCGCTGTATACGTAATTTTCTACGGAACAGCTGTTCGAAATGGTGAGCGCAAAATATACATGTATCTTATACAGTTTTTTGACAAACTCCAAAAACACCAATATTTGCCTTGTATATTATCAAGGCACCCACTTTACCTAAAATGCTATGGTGCTAAAATGTTGCTGCTCATTTTGTCTTTGGAAAATTCGATTATTCTTCTCTAAAATTTTGTGTCCTGGTCGTCAGCAACTTTCAGAGGTATGTCATCACAGTCGGCATCATCGTCGACATTGACATTGACGTTTAAAGGTTTGGTCGTTCCCTCCTCCAGTTTGTCACCCATCAAGGTATCCACAACACCCGTATTAACGACGTAGCTAACTCCGTTGGTACCTCCTCTAAGTGCATCCCTTTTTAATGATAAAAAATAATGCGAAATTAATGTTCTAAGGTAAAGACGTTTATAAAGAAAATGACATTGTGGTTGAAAGCGAGGCAGGATCGATCGCGTTCATTTTGCGTATAATCTAATCAATATATACATACTTTTTTTAGATTATCAGTCTATATTTCAACTTGAAAGCCACTTCCTAATTTCATCCATGTTAATTATCCGATAAATGGATGATTTAATCTGAACTCAGTACTCGTGAGCTGCGCATGTATGTCTTTAGAATGTTTACAAACAAGAGTTTGACACTAAATTGTTAACATTTCGTGGTATTTCAAGCATCATGTGTAAAACTACTGTATATCTTAATATGATCTTTTTATTGTACATCGATTGTCATAAAGCAAGTCAGAAACGCACTAGCAACTTTAGCAGACTTCAGTAGCGCCACCAACGACCATATAATGAGTCATACAATAACGTAAGGTTAACTGGTAGGGAACAACAGGGAATAATAAACCATTATTTGAAGTAGTAAAATAGTACATGTGTTGGCAATTATGAATTATGAATTATGAATACATATATTCAGTACGATGAGATATGATTTCTCTTTTTTTTAAATCTATCAAGAAACTATAAATGTGTATTTACTTATTTTACTTTTATGAAATCGACTTACAGGAGCCATTCCATTGCGAAGAGTATACCAATGTTATTTAAGGGTATACCAACTGAAGACGCAATTGTAGCTATGGCAACCAAACTAGAACTTGGTATACCTGGTAAACACATCGCCAAAGCGGCTGCCAAGATACTGAAAGAAATAGAAAATTTAGAAATCTTACGTTCTTTTATACATATGTAAAATCATAGACAGTGGAGGGGAGATCTCCCCTCCACTGTCTATGGTAAAATCAGTGTGTGGGGTGGATGTGGGTGTGTGTATCTATCTGTCTGCCTTTCTCCTGTTTATGTGTATGTGTAAGCTGCCCGTAGCTGTGCATATATGCACGAGAGTATCGATCTATCTAGTAGCTGACTGTTCGTCTCCTTGGGTCAGTCTGTTTGTCAATCTGTCTTTGTATGCGTGTGTGTGGGGGGGGGGGGGTGGGGGTGGGGGGTGTATCAATTATGCTCCGAAGCGGGTTGTATCCTTTATTTGTATGTACGTATGTATATAAACTATTACGCTCTGCCACTGTGGTATAGAGCACTGTCTTAGCAGATTGATACTCACCGAGTTATATATATATATATATATATATATATATATATATATATATATATATATATATATATATATATATATATATATATGTATATATATATGTGTGTGTGTGTATGTGTGTGTGTGTGCGTGCGTGCGTGCGTGTGTGTGCGTGCGTGCGTATGTATGTAAGTATGCATGCATGCATGCATGCATGTATGTGTATGTATGTATGTATGTATGTATGTATGTATGTATGTATGTATGTATGTATGTATGTATGTATGTATGTATGTATGTATGTATGTATGCATGTATGTATGTCTATCAAAGTACATAGTTGATATACTTCTCTATCCATTATCCAACCATTAACTGTTGATTTCTTCATTATATCTTTTATGGATATATGATTGTGTGTATCCAATATACAGCCTTGCTTACTTGTACGGAATCTAACTCCTGTGTGTAGCTCCTATTGTTTATTTGCAAGTAACGAATGTTAGAACCTACCTGATGGATACGACGTTTCCAGCAGTCAATGCGACTCCGTCAGTTTGAGCTAACCAGAGACAACTGCACGTGATAAATACAGCTGATCCGTCTTTCTTGAAATTAATGCTGAGAGGAACGACGAAGTCATACACTTTGGGATTCATTCCGATCCGTTCACAGGCGTTCAATACTTCTACGGTAGATGCAATACTGTTTGAATGGACATAATGTATACGTGATTCGGCGGTAATACTGGATTCTAAAATGGTCTAAAGGGAAAGGAATTTACGCTTAAGGCGAAACCGATTTTACTTTAACTGCATTCTGTATGTTTAGAGGCCCGGTAAAGTCAACCTCCAGCATGCAATCTCTCTAAAATAGATATACAAAATGCAAATATGACTTAGAAGAGGCCGTTTGACACTAGGGTGAGGCATTTTGGGAAACAAACAAATCTGGGAACCCCCAATTTATATTGTACAAACAATGCTAAGATTATTATTTCAAGATAATAGTATTATGAGCTCCTGACTTTGTTTTCCAGAATGCCTCAGCCCAGTGTACAGAAGCCATCTTCTAAATCCAGATTTCCATATAACTGTAACAGGGAGGTCTTGCGATGTAGAAATGGAAATGTCTTTTCCGACCCTTGATTATAAGCAGAGATAAAATCAGCCCTTGGTACCCATTTAATTTTGACCTCCATTTCAAAAATTGTAATTTGAGTCTTGAAGTTTTCTTGAACAAATTTGTAAGATTTCTATATCCAAGGCACATACTACACTGAAAGGGGTCATAAGGGTCTTCAGTATTCACATGGGACGGGGCATTAGCGGGCCACATTGTACAAATCGGTTCTCGGGGAGGGGTATGATTTAGAAAATTGGATAGAGGGAGGGTCACATTTTACTTTGATTCACTGTAGTGTCTAAATTTGTAATTTATTATTATTTTGACAACCCCATTTCTATTAGACTATTTCCACGTCTGACAACATTTTAACCCATATTTTTGGTCATGCTTTAAAGAAAGCGAACCGAGGGAGGGTCACGTTTCAGCACGACTCAACGACACTGAGAATTGGGTAGGGTAACGTTTTACGCAACAGCATGGGCCTAGTCACAGGGGTGTGTAATATTTCATAGATTGTTGTTTTCTTATTGCTTAGAATGTCGTTTTCTTAGGAAAATATCGTACGAATCTTGCTGCTACAAATTTATCAATCTCTATACTACGTATAAATGTACATGTAGGAATATATATTAATCAAAATGTTGTTATATTTAGTCTGTAGACCTGGAAAACAACAATCTATGAAATATTACACGCCCCTGTGGACCTAGTCCCCCTGCAATTACTGAAGGCTCCCTAGGGCCTAAATACCAATTTTCTCTCCCCACAACATAACTCACCTGCTTCTTACGATAGTAACAAAAAGTCCAGGTCTCAAAGCACCCAACATTACAGGCTTGTATGGATTTTTTCTGGTAAATGCAAGATAGATGACGGGAACAGTCAAGAATGTATGAATACCTAGACCGACAATGACTACAGCAGCGAAGAGACCGAGCGAAATGAAGACATCGATAATGCTATCCACACTGAGGATAGACCCCGCTATCAGACTGATCGAAGCCACCGGCAGTACCCTGTCGACCAAAAAAAGTGACAAATGAATTCCTAATCACCGCTTGAAAGAAAATGCAGCGCATCAAAAGTTTATAAACGAATTTCTGATCACTGTCAATCACGTTCACCTGTTAGTTATATATACAACCTCAGTACTAGTGTTTCTATCGCGTAGCAGTGCTCACAATAATTTAACAAGAAGACAATAAAATTATTTTCTAATTTTAAGTTTTAAAATATGGTGTTCATTTACACCAATGACCTTTACGAAATAAAGAGATCATGGGTCTAACGTAAACCTTTTCCTGTGTTATATTTGTTATAAAGAATTAATCATACCAAGTGAAAATGTGGATTCATCATTAGTGAACATGTATCTAACATAAAACCGCAGATATGAGTTAATGACGTCATTTTGGGATACACCATTATATTGACATCTGGCTTCTAGAGAAAATACACGTTCATGAACCTGTCAACTCTATGTGGAGATTTCATACCAAATTCAAGACATATATTAACATGAATACAATGACAGAGAGGCACTTGAGATTCTTGGAAGTGTTTACTCAGTCTATTACGATGATATGCAAATAAAGTGTCAATAGGGATGATTTCTCATAGCAAGGTTTATTAAGATGTCATTCAAACACACTAGCAATAGGGAACTTGTAAACCCGCCATGTTGAATGTTGCATCATGGGAAATGTGATAATAAGTACTAATCAATTAGTATTGTAAACAATGTTGATACATTGTTTGTAACCACAAATAATCAATTCATAGTCACCCTGACCATTGTGGGAAGGGTTTTTTGTCAGTAGCTCCAGATTAGGTATTACGATAACCACAGATAATCCCATAGTCCTTTGCGTCTGAGCATGCTCAGTCTGGATTGCAAGTTCCCTATTTAGTCCATTCCCCTTTACTTGAGGATAAATTTTAATTGCACTTGAAGTCAAGATCGTTGTTCACGGCGTTATGTCTATACCTCAACCGACTTGCACATTTCAGGTCGAGTATAGAAGAACGACTTACCATAGTAAGACAGTGATAATCTTGAAGACAATGACTCTCATAGCCATGAAGAAATCCAACATGACTCCAGTATGCTCACGTTCAACACTCATTGCCATACCAAAGACCATAGAAAACAGTAAAACACCTTTTAAAATGATAGATTTCTCATGTTTAGATTTGATGGGATGGTTACTAGATAGTTGGGATGTGTTAAATTGAGATACCGTTGATACTTAGATTAATCAAATTGGTGCAAGTT